>NC_136802.1:19794941-19952441 GCF_951216825.1 Electrona antarctica
CTATATCTGATGTGACAAGGCCATACATCTATACATCTATACATCTATACATCTATATCTGATGTGACAAGGCCATACATCTATACATCTATATCTGATGTGACAAGGCCATACATCTATACATCTATACATCCATACATTCTATATCTGATGTGACAAGGCCATACATCTATACATCTATACATCCATACATTCTATATCTGATGTGACAAGGCCATACATCTATACATCTATACATCTATACATCTATATCTGATGTGACAAGGCCATACATCTATACATCTATACATCTATACATCTATATCTGATGTGACAAGGCCATACATCTATACATCTATACATCCATACATTCTATATCTGATGTGACAAGGCCATACATCTATACATCTATACATCTATATCTGATGTGACAAGGCCATACATCTATACATCTATACATCTATACATCTATATCTGATGTGACAAGGCCATACATCGTTGCTGTCGGGCAGAAACCTCTTAAAAAGGATCCCTGGCTAATAAGCCAAGTATGCCTTATACTTAATATATTATACTCTGTATTTAATATAATTAAAAAAATCCCGTAAATGGTAAATTTATATCACTTTTATACAAAGCGCTATACATAGATTGTGCATGCATTATATTCACCCATTCACACACACATTCATACACTGATGGCGGGGGAAACCATGCAAGGCACCAACCTGCACATGGGGAGCAATTAGAGGTTCAGAGTCTTGCTCAAGGACACTTTGACACTAACTCTGGGGGAGCCCGGCCGATCTACCCCTGAGCCGCTACCGCCACAATAAAACTAACGCTGTACTTGATCATATTATAGTGCCACACAAAAGTAGCAAAAGTAGCAGATCTACAAGGTCAAAACGCTGCACGTTGAACTTGCTATTTTAGAATTTGAATCCTGAAAAGTAACAGTTTTGGACATATGAGGTTTCCACCCGACAGAGACAATATATAATCACTGCTAAGTATGCTCTTCAGCTACTGTAACTAATGTAAATGAGAGCTGCTTCCTGGTAAATGCTAATATCAACTGTGGGCCAATTAGCATTCTGTCTAAATGTGACAAGGCCATATGCTAGAAACTAGCCTCAAATTTATAATCACCAACAATCCTGCTATCGCTAATTTTAATGTGCATGGAAATGCAATTTCCAAGCCTATTTATAGGGGCTAATATATATGGGGAAAGCAATTAGCGTAATTACCATGGGAGCACATCTGAATTATGGATCTACATGCTTGGGACCAGAAGGGATTTTTGCTACAATCACCAGAGTGAAAGTAATTGAGATCTAGAGTATATCGCTTGCACATGCAAACGTGCCAGTGATACGAACAACCAAGCTGGTGCATGCAACAAGCAATGCAACCGTGTCTAACCTGCAACAAGCAATGCAACCGTGTCTAACCTGCAACAAGCAATGCAACCGCGTCTAACCTGCAACAAGCAATGCAACCTCGTCTAACCTGCAACAAGCAATGCAACCTCGTCTAACCTGCAACAAGCAATGCAACCTCGTCTAACCTGCAACAAGCAATGCAACCGTGTCTAACCTGCAACAAGCAATGCAACCTCGTCTAACCTGCAACAAGCAATGCAACCGTGTCTAACCTGCAACAAGCAATGCAACCGCGTCTAACCTGCAACAAGCAATGCAACCTCGTCTAACCTGCAACAAGCAATGCAACCGTGTCTAACCTGCAACAAGCAATGCAACCGTGTCTAACCTGCAACAAGCAATGCAACCGCGTCTAACCTGCAATAAGCAATGCAACCGCGTCCAACCTGCAACAAGCAATGCAACCGCGTCTAACCTGCAACAAGCAATGCAACCGTGTCTAACCTGCAACAAGCAATGCAACCTCGTCTAACCTGCAACAAGCAATGCAACCTCGTCTAACCTGCAGCAAGCAATGCAACCTCGTCTGACCTGCAACAAGCAATGCAACCTCGTCTAACCTGCAACAAGCAATGCAACCACGTCTAACCTGCAACAAGCAATGCAACCTCGTCTAACCTGCAACAAGCAATGCAACCGTGTCTAACCTGCAACAAGCAATGCAACCTCGTCTAACCTGCAACAAGCAATGCAACCGTGTCTAACCTGCAACAAGCAATGCAACCGCGTCTAACCTGCAACAAGCAATGCAACCTCGTCTAACCTGCAACAAGCAATGCAACCGTGTCTAACCTGCAACAAGCAATGCCACCGTGTCTAACCTGCAACAAGCAATGCAACCGCGTCTAACCTGCAATAAGCAATGCAACCGCGTCTAACCTGCAACAAGCAATGCAACCTCGTCTAACCTGCAACAAGCAATGCAACCTCGTCTAACCTGCAACAAGCAATGCAACCTCGTCTAACCTGCAACAAGCAATGCAACCGTGTCTAACCTGCAACAAGCAATGCCACCGTGTCTAACCTGCAACAAGCAATGCAACCGCGTCTAACCTGCAATAAGCAATGCAACCGCGTCTAACCTGCAACAAGCAATGCAACCGTGTCTAACCTGCAACAAGCAATGCAACCGCGTCTAACCTGCAACAAGCAATGCAACCTCGTCTAACCTGCAACAAGCAATGCAACCTCGTCTAACCTGCAACAAGCAATGCAACCTCGTCTAACCTGCAACAAGCAATGCAACCTTGTCTAACCTGCAACAAGCAATGCAACCGCGTCTAACCTGCAACAAGCAATGCAACCTCGTCTAACCTGCAACAAGCAATGCAACCGTGTCTAACCTGCAACAAGCAATGCCACCGTGTCTAACCTGCAACAAGCAATGCAACCGCGTCTAACCTGCAATAAGCAATGCAACCGCGTCTAACCTGCAACAAGCAATGCAACCTCGTCTAACCTGCAACAAGCAATGCAACCTCGTCTAACCTGCAACAAGCAATGCAACCTCGTCTAACCTGCAACAAGCAATGCAACCGTGTCTAACCTGCAACAAGCAATGCCACCGTGTCTAACCTGCAACAAGCAATGCAACCGCGTCTAACCTGCAATAAGCAATGCAACCGCGTCTAACCTGCAACAAGCAATGCAACCGTTTCTAACCTGCAACAAGCAATGCAACCGCGTCTAACCTGCAACAAGCAATGCAACCTCGTCTAACCTGCAACAAGCAATGCAACCTCGTCTAACCTGCAACAAGCAATGCAACCTCGTCTAACCTGCAACAAGCAATGCAACCTTGTCTAACCTGCATGCAACAAGCAATTAAAGCATAAAAAAACGGGAAAGCATCTGTGTCATTTTAGATTTTAAGCACTTTAACCATATGTTATATTTTGGCCATTCAGAAATGGCAGATATACAAGCTCATAGATCTGCTATTTTGAACATTTTTGAAAAAATTAAATAACAAAAAAAAATACTCCTTGCTTCTGGGGGTCCCTGGAACAAAATATTTCTAGATGGGGATCGGAGACCAAATACATACAATTGTGGGCGTCCTTGACATGAAAAAGTTTGAGAAGCAATATAGTATTTCCGAAAACTGTTAGGCCCAAACTGCACCAATGATTCGCCATGAAATCTTTATCCCCAATGGCAGTTGTGTGACATGCCCTTAAAACGGTTTAGTTGCAAGGAGTTGCATTGGTGCGTTTTGGGCCTTAGGATTTAGAAGGCATTTGTAGAATCGGCCTCATGCAGGTCTAATGGGTTACTTAAAACCCGAAGGACTTTGGAGTGCTGGCAAGTTAACACTTTGTCGTATACATCAAGTCTTGTTTATCATGCACCCGTACCGGTAAACCATTGTTTTTAAAGGACAGAGTATGTACTTCTGTTCTGCTTCTACATTACTGCTATCATTTTATATAACGATATACGTACAGTAGCGAAGCTGGAAGGGTGAATACATAAACGGGGTGGCGATTATAGGTCACTAATGTGAGTGAATTAAAGTCAGCGTACCCGGAGCGTGCTCTGAACGCAACGCTACGATGAACACAGTTAAAGGAGGCCAGAGAGAGACAGAGAGAGACCTGACTAGCTTGTCAAGGTTAATAGAGTGTCATACTGTAGGTGTTGTAAGTTGCTTACTTTTATCCAGGTGATAAAAAACTAAAGACTTCACCGGAATGTTATAACACACACACACACACACACACACACACACACACACACACACACACACACACACACACACACACACACACACACACACACACACACACACACACACACACACACACACACACACACACACACACACACACACACACACACTGTCACACACACACACACACACACACACACACACCCCTCCTCCCGTTAAGAGCCAAAAGGCTCTTGTAGCACAGCGGCCATATTGGAATGAAATTAGACCTCTTCCTTACTTTCAAAGTAAGGAACCCTCCGGGGTTAGGTACAGGTATACCTTCACAGCTCTTTCCAATGATGCTAATTTAGGTCCCAGTCAGGGTGCTATACACCAGTGGGTGTCAAAGTGGGGTCCAAGCACCCTTGTAAAGTTGTGGTTCCTTGAGGGGGTTCCAAATGGCCCCATTACGGGTGTGTGTAGCTCTAACTTTCTCACGTTCTCACGAGCCGGGAGACCACATCCAAACAACTGCAGATGTACTAGTCATACTGTATTAACTCAGGGGTTCTCAACCCGTGGGTCGCGACCCCTCGGGGGGTCGCCAAATTATTTTGGGGGGTTCCCAAATTATTAAAAAAAAGATCTGCTATTTTTCAATAGCTAAATTATATCAATGCTTAAAACACCAAAAGGGGTTCCCGCCCAAAATGGTTTAAGGTTATTGTAGCAGTCAATTTATATTGGGGGTCGGGAGGGGGCGGGGCGGGGGTCCCGAGACATTGCCAAAGCATTTCCGGGGGTCCCCGGCCAAAAACGTTGAGAACCCCTGCTCTACCATACAGATTGGTTAAACTGGTACTAAACTGGTACTAAATACACTTGCTCTTTCACAGCTTGAATACTGCCAAATAATATGGTTGAATGCCACAAACACAGATTTAAACAAACTCCAATTAGTGCAGAACGAGGCAGCATGGCTTGCTCTCCAATGTCCATTTAGAACCAACATCAACACCATGCACTTTAATTTACAATGGCTAAAGGTTGAAGACAAAATGTTTGCTGCCCTGCTACTTTCAATATGGAAGGTTTTACAATCCAAAACGCCATCATTTCGGTACAGTCAGCTGAAACACAATTTAGAGTCATATTATGCCACCAGACAGGCAACACAAGGCCGGTTTTCACTTCACTAGGGGATCCTACCAAATAAACCAATTGGTTAAAACAACATATGATAAAAAATAGTGGTGAAGCTTTAAAGTGACAGATTGTTTTGTATAAGTTTAAACTTTACCACTGTGGCAGCTTGCTGCGTATTCTGTGCCCGACGCAGTATGCCCTGAACAACATTCAAACCTTTGTGAACATCCGGTTCGTAAACGTTGCCCTGGGGAACGGCATCAGCCAGAGAAACAGATGGCTTACAAAAACCGGGCATACAAGGGTTTTGTTTTAGTTTTTTTTAATCCCTTATTATAATTTATCATTGTTTTGATCCAGCTGGCAAGGGCTTTCACACAACAGCATTGTACTCTGTTTGACCCATACAGCAGCCAAGAGGCTGGGGGTTTGATGCACGGTACAATACCAAGTGCCTAAACATACAGGAAAGTACTTAAAGGTATATTCAGTGATTTCACTTAATTCAAATATGACTTTTTTTCTTTATTTGTTTTGATAATCCCCCCTACTATAGAGTGTGCTGACCATATAAGGAGCTCCTCCCTGTCCCCAGTTAACCCCTTGGGGTCAAAAAACCGTAGGTTTCGTTTTTGGCTGGGTGGCCCAGCCTTCATCCAATCAGGATAGAGAGGGGCAGGCCTTGGTGCACATGCTGTTGGCCTGTTGCGTGTCCCCCCCACTGTAGAGCATGTGCATGTGCACATCTTGTTACCGGGGCAGATCACTGAATGCTCCTTTAAGTGGTGTATGGCGGAAAATAGCAGATGTACACGCTCACAACGTGTCACGGATGTGCCGCGTTGAAAGCTTGTAACATAACAACTGCTATTTTCAGCGATTGACACCGTTGTGTGAAAAACGCTGTAGTACTACTTCCGCCGTAGTACTACTTCCGCCGTAGTACTACTTCCGCCGTAGTACTACTTCCGCCGTAGTCTGAAGACCCACCTTTTCAGACTCCATCATGGCCCATAGCACTTATCCTACCCCCTTAGATAGCACTTTTAGACTTAGATAGCATTTGAAACAGACTTATAGCATGTCATGTAGACAGCACAATAATTGCATTGTATGTAGTCATAGCACATCATAGTACATATGTATAGCATAGTATAGTATATATGTATAGTTTATATGTATAGTGTCATTATATAGATATGTTCTAGTTACGTTCTTAGCTTACGCATGTTTCATGATAAATGCATTTTATATATGTGATGTATTCCCATGCTTTTGTTCTTGCCTAATGTAAATCGCTCTGGATTAAGAGCGTCTGCTAAATGCCTAAATTGTAAATTGTAAAAAACTAGTATAAAGTGGGTTTGCCCTGCCACAATTGAGTACATTTTCCACTGTGCGTGTGCATACGTGCGTGCATCGACAGTGTGTGCACGCCTGCACGGTCACAGCTTGGAAAACAATGTGGGAGAGCCAGCTCGGTGAAAGTGCCGCTCAGTGTGGATTAGATTGAGAATCCGGTCTTTGCATGGTGGCATGCCAAACGTGCAGATAACAAACAAAGGCATGGACGAAGCACTCTGATGCACTGCTATGGAGAATATGCAGTGTTTACCATATAAATAAAAAAAAAAACGTTCAGTTATGCAAAACAAAAGAGAGAGAGAGATAACAGTTCAGTTATGCAAAACAAGAGAGAGAGAGAGAGAGAGAGAGAGAACAGGGTCTTCTTGTCTTTGAAATGTTGACAAAACAGTTTGATGATTCCCCAAACTAGAGTGATGGCGGGCCTAATTTGAATCAGAACCCCCCTCCTTCCCCAATGCTCCATCGCCAGGCTCCTTCTTCTTCACCCCTGTATTCCCTACCCCCAAAGCTCTCGTTTCCACCTTCCTCCCAGCCTGATCTCACAGAAATACGTAGATATGTAGGCCTACAGTACGGAATTGCAATTCCGTACATACGCGACTAGAAAACCCCGACGGAGGCGGAGCTGGAAGGGTGAAGACATAAACGGGGTGGCGATTATAGGTCACTAATGTGAGTGAATTAAAGTCAGCGTACCCGGAGCGTGCTCTGAACGCAACGCTACGATGAACACAGTTGGGGTCACGTAGCAGTGACCCCAACCAGCCACGGTGAAATAGCACTTCCCTACTAGTGAAAGCCAAGTGCTATTTCACCGTGGCTGGTTGGGGCTGGGTGAGCTCGAGTTTGACATTATTTACTATTCTGTCCATATCGGGGTTACAACTCGGACAGGGCTGAGTCGGCTCTACCGTGGCTCAAGTTCGGTAGAGACGGCGCCCCTCCGTCAATGTCTATGGGGAGGATTTCAGTGTCATATGTACAGATTTTGGGGTTTTCTAGTCGTGTATGTACAGAGTTGCAATTCCGTACATATCTACGTATTTCTGTGAGAGTTGTTCCTCCATAGCCCCATTTTTATCTCTCTTCAAAGCCGGCTTTCTCTCCTTCCACAGCCCTGGTTCCTCCTCCGTCCACCCCCCTTTTCTCTATGTCGTGTAATTCCCTTCCTTCCATGTCCTTGTTTTCTCTCCCTCCACCCGTAGCCCTACAGTGCTCTGGTTGGCTCGCTCTCCATTACAACCCCCTCGCTTCTCTCTTTGATGTCTACGTTGATGCTCTGGAGACGAGTCATTGGACACAGTGGTGATGGTGAATTACAATTATGACTGCGCGCACGCACGCACACACACACACACACAGTTCCACGCCAGCCAGAAGAACATATTTTTAATGGCCGTGGCTAGCGATTCAGGGGCTGGAGCGAGGCTACCATTCCAGTAGACTTTCACACAAACCATTACTGTTCTGAGACCTGTGTGACCCAGAAAGCAGTGCAGGTCTATTAGCGGGGGGTATACCACAGTTGGGTTCTCATGGGAAGGTCACGTTAGATGGATGAGCTCACTGTAGGTGTTGTGAGGATAGCTTCAGGCTAGAGCACCAGGGATAGATCACCCTGGGCAAGACCTACGCTGAAAAGACTATCATCGGAAGTTGCGGGATTTTAGCGGAAGTATCTCCCAAGGAAATGACGTTGATGCTTTACAAATCAGTTTACATTCTCCGCGAATGAAACAAGTGTTGTGATTGGTCGGGAAAATATCGTATCCGGGGGAAATACATCTGATGGATGTTCCGGAGGATACGTCCGCCGATAGCTTCTTTGCCTTACGTTGTGACCAGGCTCTTCTTTTCGCAGAAAAGTAAGCCTGGGACCGAGGCTAGGGATAGATAGGCTTGCCTGTGGATCTCTAAGAGAGGTTGCTGGGGGTTGCCTGATGGGGCCTGACGTTTTGGAAATGCTAGAGCAGTGTTTCCCAAACAACAGGTCGGGACCCATTTTTTGCAATTTATTTTTCTCCGCAATTATCCGAAATTGAAACGAATATCGAAAGAATTAGCCAATCTACAAGTTCAAAACCTGTACCTTCGCAATACCTTTTGAACTACATGATTTGCTTATGCGGATGCTGTTTTGAGTTTCTAAGATAAGGGAATATTTCACTTCCAAACTAAACATGTTTGCTCCTCAGCAAAAGTAAACTGGGAAAATGTTGAAACGTTGCTTGTCTCAGACAGTTGATACCGAAGAGTGTGTTAGTGAGCTGGTTCTCAAACATTTTCATTTCAAGGACTCCAAAATTAAATTGACTAATTAAAAATATTTGGCGGCAGACACCCATCTGAAAATGTATATAGAAATCTTACCCCATTAGGTCTCTAAAGGACTTTCAAACTAGGAAGGGTATGGCCTGGTCAACCTGCAATGACATGCATAAGATCTGGTCATCCCAGCTTAGTAAGAGGTTCAAAATAAAAAACAATTAGGTTTGACCGTCAAGCCGATTCTACTTTATGGCTCCGAGACATGGACACTTTCAAAGAAATTAGAGAAACGGCTGGATGGGACTTACACCCGCCTTCTAATGAGAGCACAAAATCTCTCTTGGAAGAGCCACCCATCAACCTTCCCTGTAAAATTTTGTATTCTACCTGCAAACTAGACATGCCAACTGCAAGAATGTGGTTATTTGAGGAACCACCACTTCATAAACCACCACATCACCAGATTGTCGATTCTCTACTTTTGCTGCTTTTGAATTTGAACTCTGAAAAGTTAACAGTTTTGGACGTAATGCAGTTTCCACCCGACAGAGATGATTACACGTCTGTTTTCCACCCCATCCACTCGGTATGGTTTCATGCTTTTTGTGAAGCCGGGACGACGGGTGCAGTGCACCAAATTGGGTCATGATCTGACAGCCAGGGTGAGAGGACAGGGCCGTAATAAGGTCTGCCATGCCATCCACGCTGTTTGAACTAGATATCTGGATCTCTGCCGTGCATCATCCCTGCAGAGATCTCCAGCTGCAGGATGATGGATGCGAGTGCAGTTTGTCCCCCTCTAAACGTTTGTGATGTAAGGTGGTACACCTGCACCCTCTGACGGGCGGAGGCAGGTGCTTCCCCTGAAGACTTCTTCTATCATTGCTGTCTGTCTGTTTGTCTCCCTTCCCTTCCCTTCCCGTCTGTTTCACTATTTTTCTGTCTGTCTGTTGGTGTCTCTTTTACAAAGTGTTACAAGGTGCAGCTTTACAAAGGAACTATAGCAAAAGACACAAAACAAAAAGAAAATATTGAAAAACCAATGCAGATAAATGAGTACTGGTGAAAGACAAGTACAGATAGATTAGAATCAGGGGGAATGGGCTAATCTATAGAGGTCTGTCTGTCTGTCTGTCTGTCTGTCTGTCTGTCTGTCTGTCTGTCTGTCTGTCTGTGCTTTTGTGAACAACAGCTGGCTCTGTGGAAGCGTTTCCATGGTTTCCATTCACATACTGTACTCAGATTTTTGGAAAGCAAAATGAAAGAATGAACAGAGAGAGAGAGAGACAGAGACAGAGAGAGAGAGAGAGAGACAGAGAGAGAGATAGAGACAGACAGAGACAGATCTAATGCTTTTCTCCAAGCTGTGCGTGTGTGTGTGCGTGCATGCGTGCGTGTGTATGTGCGTGCGTGCTCCAACTCCAACAGAATAAAGGGTTATGAAATGAAACGACCACTTTGGAAAGGAAGTGAATAAAACATGTTGTGACTTCAGGAAGATGAAAGTCACAACACTCACACTGTGCACACTCACACTCACACGCACGCATGCGAGCTCGTATACCATAATTGCATGATAATGGGAACTGGATAAAATAGTATTTTTTTTTGCAATAATGCTTAAAGAAACTCTTAAAGCTTATCTCTCTCTCTGGAAAGTACACACACTAAAAACAACGGCAGGGCGGCACAAAGTGACGCGCTGTGAGATTGTGTCCTTGTAGTTAGAGTTTCCAACCTGAGACTGGGAGGTCAGGGGTTCGATTCCCCGGCCGGGTCATGAAATGAAATGAAATGATTACTATATTTACCCAGGGTATCTGGGCTAAGCTCAAGAACTTGTTTCCAGCCAGGCCCTGCTCATAGAACATTTCATCGTAGTGGTTCAATGCCTTGTTCAAGGGCACTTCAGCGGTGGTAATTTTAACGTGTCGGACCGCTGATTCGAACTGGCGACCTTCCGGTATCAAGACCGCTCCACAATCCGTTCGACCACCGCTGCCACAAAGACTATACAAATGGGACCCAGTGCCTCCCTGTTTGGCACTCAGCATCAAGGGTTGGATTGGGGGTAAGTATCTGTGACATATATGTCCAGGGGGTGTCCTTGTACATCATGTCCAGGGAGTGTGCTTGTACATTATGCCCAGTCATGTGCTTGTATATCATGTCCAGGGGGTGTACTTGTACATTATGCCCAGTCATGTGCTTGTACATCATGTCCAGGGGGTGTACTTGTACACCAAGCTGCCTCAACACGCTACAGAAACAGGAGATAAGACTCCTGAGTCCTGCCCTATCTATGGGCCACATGGCTCGGCAAGACTAGCAGAAGGAAGTTTGAGCAATCACAGGAAGAGGTTTTATCAAAGCCCAGTCGACCTTCGTCTGATTTTCCCTAGTGTGGTAAAGCAAGCACCATCCCTCTAGGTGTGTGTGTGTGTGTGTGTGTGTGTGTGTGTGTGTGTGTGTGTGTGTGTGTGTGTGTGTGTGTGTGTGTGTGTGTGTGTGTGTGCGTGTGCGTGTGTGTGTGTGTGTGTGTGTGCACAGTGAAAGCAGTGTGTGAGACAGAAACATCCGATGTGCAAGCTCACTTGTAGATGGGCTACTTTTAACGCACAACACTGTTATGTGACAGTGTATGTCGTCTCTGTCGGGTGGAGACGTCCAAAACTGTTACTTTTCAGAACTCAAAAGCATCAAAAGTAGCAGATTGACGAGCTCAAAATGCATTTCGAGCTTGTGGATCTTCTACTTGTGATGCACAGTTAGAACAGTGCTTTTCAACCAGTGGTCCGGGGACCGCCAGCGGTCCTTGAGTGGGTTCCAGGTGGTCCCCAGCTAAATGATGGAAACAAATGGACCCTTATAGATCTTTAACTCTCAAGAGTTAAATTATTGTTAAACATCTGCATTACTTAATTTGCTAGAAGTCCACACAATTAGAGAATATAGAATAATTATTTTGATCAACGTTTTCCTGTTATCACTCCTAGTGGTACCAACATCAATACAGCATGGAATTGTGGACAAAATCTTATCCAACGACAACAAAATATTAAAGTTTGGGGTCTGAAATGTCATCAAAACGGGTTGAAAACCACTGACTTTGAATAGATATAGGCCTAAGAGGTTTCTGGGCGACAACAGAGACGATGTAATGTTCTATCCAGTGTCGGGGTGTTTGTTTACACTGTAGCAAATCTATTCTATTCTATTCTATTCTATTGACTCTCAGTAAACCAGATGGGTCAACCAGAGAATGAATGCCATGAAATGTTCCTACTGAAACACACAGTCCCTGTGTGTGTGTGTGTGTGTGTGTGTGTGTGTGTGTGTGTGTGTGTGTGTGTGTGCGTGCGTGCTTGCGTGCGTGCGTGCGTGGCCCTCGCTGACCCCGTCACACACAATTAAATGTGTTGGCCTCAGCGCGATCGCAACAAGTCATCCGGGCAGAACCATGTGACGTGTGGCCCCCCTTTTGGCCACCACACACACACACACACACACACACACACACACACACACACACACACACACACACACACACACACACACACACACACACACACACACACACACACACACACACACACACACACACACACACACACACACACACACACACACACACACACACACACACACACACACACACACACACACACACACACACAGAGAGAAATCAATGTTGGCTCACACATTACAGCACGGACGCATACATACACAAACACAGCATGCATACATTCTGACACTCCCACTGATTGACACACACACACATGCACACGCACGCATGCACACACACAAAGAACTGGAAAAGCTTTTGATATAAGGAAACAAATGGCCTCCTTTTCCAAACTTCCACACATACAGTACAGTACAGTACTCTCATTCAGTACTGTCATTCTCTCTCTCTCTCTCTCTCTCTCTCTCTCTCTCTCTCTATTCACAACATCCAGAAATCGATCAAAAGTGTTTTCACAGTTCTCTGCAGTCTGAAATAAAAATGTCAGAAAGTGACACACATACAGCCATACACAGACTTGACATCACATACTAAACCATGTGCTGATCTGATGCCTGTGACTTGTATGCTGCAGGCAGGGGAACTTTCTTTAGTGGAAGTAGGAAAACATGTTTTCAAACCAGAGAGAACTAGAAAAAGTGCCCTTCTGGGCACAGGTCTCCACCAGGAGGATAGGAGTGGGTGTGATGTTTGGCAAAATGTTTAGGAGTAATATAATCATGTTTTGTGTGTGTGTGTGTGCGTGTGCGTGTGTGTGTGTGTGTGTGTGTGTGTGTGTGTGTGTGTGTGTGTGTGTGTGTGTGTGTGTGTGAGTGACACGGCTTGGCCTGTTGTAGCGCCACCATGAGGCTGATTTGTAAACTGTGGCATTTCTTCCTCAGCCTAGTGGGAATATGCATGCACAGTTTCACCGCAATCGGATGCTGCGTTGAGTAGTTGTGGCGATTTGTACAAAACGGGTACAAAGCGGGCTACTCCTGAAAAGTTTAGAAGCCAATCGTAGGCAATGAAGGTGAAGTATGAGAAATCAAACAAACCTGTCTTGATCACATGACTATGGAGAGCATGTGTACCGATTTGCGTGAAATTTGGATAGAATCTGAAGGAGTAATATTAGAAAATGTGTTTTACATATGTCGGCCTCCTGCTGGCGCTATAAAGAGCAGATGTGAAAAATTCCAGGCAAAGGTTTTTCCTTGGCCTCTAGGGAGTTGGCATACAAAGTTATCCACAAATCCGTGCAGTTGGAGGTAAAAACACTTTTGGGCCAGTTATAGCGCCACCATGAGGCTGAGTTGAAAATGTTCACGTGGCATTTGTTCCTCGGCCTAGTGGGAATGTGCGTGCGCAATTTCACGGAAATCACACGATGTGTTCATGATTTGCAGCATTTTGTTTGAAACTGAGCACTCCTGCGAACTTTGGAAGCCAATCTTAGCCAATCAGGATGGAGTCTGAGAAATCTGAAACACCCGTTTCGTTGAATGGCTCTAGAGAGACTGTGTACCAATTTGCGTGATGTTTGGACAAAAGCGGCCTCCTGGTGGCGCTATAACAGGCCGTTCTGGAAATTTTGGGGCAGAGGTTCATCGTTGGCATCCAGGGAGTGTGTGTGCAAAATGTGGCATCGACCGGGTTAACGGTGCCGGAGATTAGCTGTTCACAGACGGACACACGGACGGACACACGCACGGACGGACGGACGGACGGACGGACACACGGACGGAGTGCAAAACATACTCTCTCCCCATGCCTTCGGCCTGGTGGAGACAAAGAGTGCCTTATACCCCTTATCCCTAAACTTCTTTGCCTTTTTTTTTTTTTATAGATCTACAATGTCGATGTAGATCGGCTCTTTGAAGTATTTTATGTTTTTCAAAATTGGGATAAGGCCCAGGGTAAAGGTGGATGGTTTGGATGGTTAGTGCGGCGTGATTACATACAAAGTCAATGCAAAGACGAGAACTGCGCAAACGGGCAACCAACAGGCAACCAACAACCTCATCTATAATCACCATGACAACAGGCAACCAACAACCCCATCTATAATCACCATGACAACAGGCAACCAACAACCTCATCTATAATCACCATGACAACAGGCAACCAACAACCTCATCTATAATCACCATGACAACAAACAGCCAATAACTGCAGTAATAGGCTAGCCATCTCAGCACTGGTCTTTGAACATGTTAATTAGATCAGGTTCAGAAAAAATACAATTTGAGAAGTAGTGAAAACAGCAGATCTACAAGCTCACAACACGTCACATTGCTTCGTGTTGTGAGCTTGTTGATCGGCTATTGTCTCTAGTTTGGATCCCGGGGAGACAATGAGACAATCAGACGGATTTCTCTATTGGGTCTCGAGCTAAAAGGTTTGGGAACCACTGATAAGAGCCTAGCACATAACTGTCGCTGTCCTTACTTTTAAAGTAGACCTTGCACTTCCAAAAGTGTTCCTTTTTTATTATTAAAAACACCCATTCACTTCACAGTTCACACACACATTCACACACCGATGCCGGAGGAAACCAACCTGCACATTATGAGCAATTAGGGGTTAAATGGTAAATGGTAAATGGTGCATTTATTCAGAGTCTAGCTCAAGGACACTTTGACACTAACTCTGGGGGAGCCTGTGTTCAAACTGGGAATCCGGTCACTCTACCCCTGAGTCACTGCCGCCCCGATCTGCTATTTTCAATTTCCACACACTTCTTCCTTGTGTGAAGAACTACAGTAGGATGACAAGTTGAAATATGGAGATCCAAGGTTTCTGCCAGACAGCGACAATATGTAATACTATTATGCTATGATGTTCTGGCACTGAGAGGCAAACTGTAGCCGATAAGAGTAATGGAATGCAAGTCAATGTATAAGCCGGGTGGACAAGCATATTCAATAAACACTAACTTTGCATTATTGCAAAATAATCGGTTCACTGTTCTCTGGTCTGTTATTTTTTTGAGGTGCATATAATTGTATTGAGTTATCTAGAGTGCACAGAGTACATTTGTTATTGCCGTCATTCCATCTAGTGTTGACAGGCTGTCAATGGACAGTCTTGCAATGATGACGCTCACATTCTTGTGATTTATTTTTGTGATCGATACGGTTTCAATGAAAAATAAGTTATGGAGGACGACGAATTGTAAAATACCTGTGTAGGCCTAAATCTGTGAACACAGCGAGCAGATCAGTCGTTAGTTGCACCATCTAACAATTAAACATCAACAGAGAGACCCTAAACCTTGCTTGCATTTTCAATAAAAATGCAAGCAAGGTTGAGACAACCGACTGCGGAGCAAGGTCTTTAACCTTGCTGGGTTGTTTGGTTTGTTTGAGCAGAGGCCGTGAGCAGAGGCTGTGTTTCCATGGAAACTGACACATTTACGGTATTCTATTTGTTCTGAATTTCCATCCCTAACCTGGATTTTTTTTTTTTAGCTATAGAACAGTGCCCGTTGGAGGGTGATCAGGTGTGATCAATTGGTTAATAAAGGGCGAGGTTGCACTTCATTGTGATGTCAGAACACATTGTGATGTCAGAAGATCATTGTGATGTCAGTAGGCCAGCTCCATATAGGGAGATCTAGGGGTGATCTGGATTTGGGCCCTGTCCGGAGCCTGGGCAGAGGCTTTTGTGCTGGTTCTGGACAACTGGCGATCCGACAGACTTGACACCGGGCACTGCACTTAAAGTATAGTAAACTCCATTCATCCAAGCCTATCGATTCATTGATTACTGAGCAAAATAAACAGGCTCTGAAAACGCGAACACTTTCAAGATTTTCAAAGTGGGACCTGAATCTGATCCATAAAAAGGTGAGAACCATGAGTAGTAAAGCCTCATGCATGACCAATACTATACTCACAGATCAAGGTTGCTCCAAAATGGCGTCTCCAAGTGCCCACACATCTTTCAGTTTAAGTGGCCCCCCGAGGTAGCACATGCCTCTCGCCTTAATGGGGTTAATGCTAACCATTAGCCTAACCGCTGTGCCAGCAGGGAGCCAAAACAACAAGACACAACAAGAAATAAAAGGGGCAATGTGTTTAAAGTGTGTGTGTTTGTGCGTGTGTGTGTGTGTGTGTGTGTGTGTGTGTGTGTGTGTGTGTGTGTGTGTGTGTGTGTGTGTGTGTGTGTGTGTGTGTGTGTGTGTGCGTACGTGCAAGCGTGCGTGCGTGTGTGCGAGTGCGTGTGTGTGTACATCTGCAAAAGGTATTAACATTAATGCATGTTTGAACCAGGGGACAAAGACACTCTCCTGGAATATGGAGAGAGAAACGCAGTTCACCATCTGGAATTCTAATCACGCTCTGCTTCTTCTATCACAGTACACAGTATTCCAACCAGTAGCTTCTATTACAGTACAGAATTCCAACCAGTATAGCTTCTATCACAGTACAGAATTCCAACCAGTATAGCTTCTATCACAGTACAGAATTCCAACCAGTATAGCTTCTATCACAGTACAGAATTCCAACCAGTAGCTTCTATCACAGTACAGAATTCCAACCAGTAGCTTCTATCACAGTACAGAATTCCAAACAGTAGCTTCTATCACAGAACACAGTTCTTATTTCAACCAGTAGCTTCTATTAGACTAAACATACTTTTAGGAAGTAGTGAAAATTACAGATCTACGATCTCACAACACGTGAAATTGCGAAGTGTTGTGAGCTTGTAGCTCTGCTATAGCAGAAGACAGTGAAAATAGGCGTTTTCACTATAGTTTGGGTGCTGTCCTGGGGAGACATCACATTTCTCTCTAAGTTGTCGAGCTAAAAAGTTTTAACTGTATTGGAGTTGTTCTTCTAACCGCTAGCCTCACAGAGCTGATGATAAAGTATTTCAGCAACAGACAGTCAGCTGAGTAACAACACGATGACAGCCCTACAGGGCAGAGCCCACTAGCATTAAAATGTGAATGCCTGTTACAGATAATGGCAGATGATGACGAAGACAGCTTGGCTACTGCGCGTTCTGGGCTTTGGCTATTTGTCTTGATGTAGCCTAACTAGGGGAACAGAGAGAGCTCTTGTTATGAGAATTTGGAATCCTTGGCGTCAATGGAATGAATTCTGTACTGGCCATATATGGAGCGTGTCTTGAGTGTACAGGGTTTGATGAGGTCAGATCAACATAATGGAATATCAGAACAGGTCAGCTTCATATATGGAGATCTAAGGGTGGCAGTGGGGGCAGTGTCTTGAGTGTACAGGGCCTACAATAGCCTTCATTTTCAGGCCTTTTTTTCGTCGGCTGTCGGGCACGGCTTCACTAATAACTTTGGGACGGCAGGCCCGTCTAGAGTTTAAATGGACAGGCATCAGTCAAAAGGGAGACATCGAAGAGGAAGGATGGATAGGGAAAGATCAATATATGGAATGTCAGAACAGGTCAGCTCCATATATGGAAATCTAAGGGTTTGAGGTTTGAGGTCAGATGTAGAGTTGCTGGCCAATATTGATGACATCAGGGATCTCCATATATGGGCTTAATATTGATGACATCAGGGATCTCCATCCTTGATTATGTCACATGATGTCACGAGATGGTGACCTACCAACCAACCAAACAATTGACTGACTAATTGACTGACAGGAAATGCATGATTTCATAGTAAATGCGACCTGCAGTCGCACTTATTAAGGAAAGTTTATGCATGTACTATTTCATTTCCATTTTCCAGCCATTCAGTTACAAAATAAAATAAAATAATAATAATCATTTTGTGACTGTCTGAAATGACGCCTCTGGTTTCAATACTGCTGAGTGCTGATATGTGATTATTAAATTCTGAAAGAAGAAACTCAAATGGTGTGATTCATTCATACAACATAATTACACAATATTGAGCGGGGCTTAATTGTATAGAGCGCTCCACTCCTGCATAACACTACATGAGATTAAAGTGTTTTTTTTTTTTCAAAGTGTTCAGAGACTCTGGGGATAATGGAAAGAGAGAGAAACAATTACACTTTTAAATTAAGTAATGTGTGCAAATTAATGAAGTTACGACTCAAAGAGCTGGCATTGTGGCAGTAATCCACCTACTCTGCTCTCTCTCTCTCTCTCTCTCTCTCTCTCTCTCTCTCTCTCTCTCTCTCTCTCTCTCTCTCTCTCATATACTACAGTATACTCAACACCAGAGTTTGTCGAAATCTATATAGAGCTTAAGTCATTAAAAGTAACTATAGTTTTAAAATAAATATAGTGGAGTAAAAGTACAATATGTGGATCCGAGATATAGTGGAGTAGAAGTAAAAGTATTGGAAATTGGAAATACTGACGTATAAGTACTTCACAGAACTTAAGTAAATGTACTTAGTTACTTTCCACCACCACCACTAACAAACAGCAGATGAGGCAAAGAGACAAAGGCAGTGATCAACCCGTCCATTGTCCTCGGACTTTCACATCTTTGTGAAGTGGGGAATATACCTCACTGCGGATTCATCATGTCTGTGTGTGTGTGTGTGTGTGTGTGTGTGTGCGTGTGTGTGTGTGTGTGTGTGTACATGCCCAAAAAGGCTGGCAAAGTACTGTGCTGTCTCTGCCATAATTGGTAGCCGCCACATATGTTCGGAGATGCTGTTACTTATACCCAGAGAGTACCGAGTGATATTATCGTATATCATCAAGATATGTATATGCCATGATTTTCTGAATGTAACCAGCGGCTACTAGTCGCTAGTCATACACGCAAGATGCACTGTGCGTAGGGTAACTCACCGAGGGGGGCAATAAAATGTGCCTGTGTGTGCGTCTGTGTGTGCGTCCTCGCAAACGGCGAAAGTAGACGATCTGCATGAGGAAACTGCCCCCTCCCACCCCCTCGTCGGGGGTGGGAGGGGGGCAGCACGAACATATGCGTATAGGGCAACGAAATAGTCAGCTATGTCCCTGAATGTAACCTTTACTCTATCTATTGTGTATGTGAACCTAAATACATTGTTAAAATATGTACGTGCACTTTGCATGCAACTTCTGTGTGGGGTAGCATAATGAAAACAGCATGTACTGTATTCAGCATAATAAACACACTCATGTTTCTACTTTGTCCAAGCAGGCACATCATGTTTCTGGTCCATATTGGAGTCGAGTGTGCTGTGGGTGTTTGTTTGTTCACGAGTATTTCAGTGTGTGGAGCGCTCTCTCTCTCTCTCTCTCTCTCTCTCTCACCCTCCTCTTCCTCCCCAGTCTTTGGTTATGTAAGTAGTGAAGACAGCTCTGTCTGTCTGGTGAATAAACTACTGGATGCATAATCCTGTTCTCCCTCACTGTCTACGTTCTAAAACCTTTTCATGTTAAGTTCCCCCCCATGCGGTCCCCCATCTGAAAATGTTTCGTGCCAGGGAGACCCCCAGAAAGAAGATTTATTTAAAAACAAATTAAAAATGTTTTTGAAAAATGATTTTCAAATATTTTCAAAAATACAAAGTCAAGCTCATAGCTGTAGATAGATCTGCTATTTGTGAATTATAGCCAACCTATAAAGTGGTTAAGATGATTGTGTTTGTGACGCTACAGCATATTAACTTATTTAGCTGGGGACCACCTGGTACCCTCCCTAAGGACCCCTGGGGGTCCCCGGACTCCACTTTGATAACCAGTGGTCTACACAGTCTGAACAACTAACTTATTACACGCGGCTTGGTTAGATCCTTGATTCTATTGGTCAATCACCAAATTCAGCGGTAATAATGACTTACAATGATTAATAATGAATAATGATTACAGACTGCCACCTTCACCAACCAATTAATTAAGCAATCCGCAGTGCTCGGGTTTTTACCGTATTCAACAAGGAATGTAAGCAAACAAACAATGTAACATCTAACAGCGAAACAACAGCACACTAAATAATGCTTCTGCATAAAAACATTTGAAGCAAGACATATAGGCAATGCAGTGACATCATATTGATATTCGTTATGTATTTGGACATACATTTGGAACCAGAGTTTTGCGAGCCTGGCAGGATCTTTAGAAGTCAATATAATTGTATGTATTATATGCTTTATAAATTGCTGTGTAATAATAATAATGATAATAATGAATGGTGTGTATAGGTCGTTATAAAAAAGAAGACCCCCCCCGCCTCGTTCCAGGGTCTAATAATCCCCCCTGTCTGTCTGGGTTTATTTCTCATGGCCTTCTCCTTCTCACCATTCATTATCCCTTCAGTGCTGGTCTGAGAGCCGAGGGGTCACTTCAGCACATGAGTGTGCTAATTGTGATGTGTTCCATCTTTGATATCTGTTGATGAATCATGTGGTCGGGAGTCAAGTCAGATTCAGTTACATTTAAAAATCCTCTTACTAACAAGCTATTTGTTCATCAATGTTAAATCATTCAATTTGAAAAGATATGTTAACGGTCTGAACAGGATCACCATCCTTGGCTTGAGGGTGGACTGAATACTGGGCCTTTTTCATGGCAGCCATATTGATAAATAGCAGTGGTAACTGAGGTACTTTTTAATGGAGTATTTCCAAATTTCTGTACGTTTACTAGTAGAAGTAAAAGTACATAAAATTGGAATTACTCCAGTAGAGTAGTGGAGTAGAAGTTCTACTCTGCCACATCTTAGGGCAAATATTGTAGATTTACTACAATACATTTATTTGACAATTTAGTTACTAGTTACTTCGTAGATGATTTGATTATTATTACAAAACATGCATTACCCACTACAGCCCTATATACATTTTGGCCATTTGAAAATAGCCGATCCATAAGCTATTTTCAAAATATTTGTATACATTTGAAAACTTAAAAAGTGGACATTCTGCATAGTGAGTACTTTCTACTTTTGGTACTTTAATTCTTTCTTTCCCATGTACGTATATATACAGTATATATACATACCCCCCAGCTATGGGACGTTATTTGCTAGGTCCGTATATACACGGTACGGACCCCAACGTATACGTGGGGTCCGTACCCCGTACGTATATGTGTATATAATGTTTGAGCCCCACAGCAGCTTTTAACATAGATCCGGTTGCTATGCAACGCCTCCGTCACCACCAGCTATGGGACGTTACATCTGATGTCTGTTTACTGTTCAAAGGAGGATTTTCTGTCCTTGGTGATATTCACTATTCAGCCATCCAAAGTTCGGATGTCATTTGTGACTTTGTACCGCATCGCTCCCGACATGTATACGATGTTTCTGGCGATAGGTAAACAGTGTGCGCTAATGCTAATGATAGCAGATGTTTACAGTGAGTGTGTGTTGGGCTGGCGGGGGGTGGAAAGTCCTTCTCTTAAAGTGAACGCTGATTTCATTTATGCTAACAGCTAGCTGTAATAAAAGAGTTAAGTACATTTTGATGCCAATACTTTTGTACTTTTACTCAAGTAGGTTTTGAAATCTGGACTTGTAACGGAGTAGTTCTGCATTGCAGTATTTGACACTTTTAAAACAATTGGGTACTTTTTCTACCACTGATAAATAGTTGTATGATGTTACTTCTATCACAGGTGTTACTACTAATGGTAAATGCTAATAATTAAGGCTCTGATACATCCAGGTCAAACAGAGTCATGTTGTTGGCTCACTGGAAAAAGACAAAATGGAACAGAGCCTTAATTAGTGTCACTGGTAACACATACCTGTACTGTAAAATACACAAATATTTATGTCAATATGGCTGCCGTAAAAAGGGGGTGCATGCTTTAGTTCCGACATACCATTGGTCCGAACGACAACCTACCTCAAACCCTAACCTAAGCAAGCACGGAGCAGCGCATCCCTCACCAACCTTAATCCAGTCACCAACCTTAACGCATCCCTCACCAACCTTAACGCATGCCTCACCATCCTTAATCCGGTCGTTTTAACGCATCCCTTACCAACCTTAATCCGGTCGGAACCAATGCTATGTCGAACCAAAGTCTGCCTCCCGTAAAAAGGTCTATTAAAATTCGGACAATTCAATTTGAAACAAAAATGCAGATAGGAACAACGAGTGCATCTGCCAGCATTAACGCCCCCTCCCTCCCTCCCTCCCTCCCTCCCAATCAAGTCAACAGCCATCTGGTCGTGCCAACAGTTTTTCATGTGCAGGGAAAATGCAACTTGTGAATGAAGTGCATTGAAGTACTTCCTCCAACCCTCCACAACCCTACTACTGTTATTCTGTCCTGCACTTTATCCATTCCCAGTGTCTCTTTAGTAGATCTGCCTGCCCTGCGGGCAACAGCCGTAGCCTTTGTGGAGATGGCTTTGCCCTGGATTCCCTGCCAATACCCAGTTCTGCACAGTTCAAGTGGACAGGCTTCAACGCAATGAATGGACAGAGAGAGAAGGAGGAGCGTACTCCAAGGCCCCATTTACACTGGCAGCTAAAAATCTAGCCTGAATGTAGCCTGAATCAGATCTGTGCCAACATTGAAGTCTGATCTGTTTAAATAAGTCTAAATGCAGATAGGTCACATATAGTACAAGTCGCATGCATGGAATCAGATTAATTCCAATGTGACCTGAGCCACATTCAGAGAAGGTTTCAAATCTGATTCAAATCTGATTTTCAGGAGATCTGTCTCAGTCTGAATGCAGTACTGATCTAAACCAGATTCCATGTGACTTGTATGTGACTTGTTTAGACTGATTTAAACAAATCAGATTCCAATCTGGATGTGGCACAGATCTGATTCATGCTGGATTTGGCTGCCAGTCAGAACACGCAGATCTGTTAAAGATCCGATCTGGTCACTTGCAAATAGAGTTTGAAAGGTCGGGCCAAAAGATCAGATTTCAGAAATAAATCTGATTTGAATCAGATTTGACTGGATATGACTGCAGTCTAAAGTGGCCCAAGTTATAACAAGCTGCTTTTTGAGGGGTGCTATCCCAATCCTATGTCCAGCTTCGAGGGTTTTTGTAAACACAAACATTGTCCTAACACAAACATTGAATGCCATTGACCTTGAATGGCCAGTTTTGAGTGTAAACATTGTCATAACACAAACATTGAAGACAAAGATGAGGACGCAAATTGTGATTGGCTGGAACGAGATGATGTATGATGATAAGAGCACTTCACACAGCTGTGATTTCTTAAGGGCGCTAGCCCCTTCTATAAACAGCTTTTGTCCCCACACGTCTCAATTTCTGCCATTGACGGTGAACGGAGAAATGACGTCAGATGTCCTCTTTTTATGACGTAAATTAAACATCAAAACATTAAACGCCATTGACATTGAAGGGAAAATGTACATCATATGTAAACGAGCAAATCAGCTAACCAATCACAGGCAACAGGCATTCTGATTGGCCAGAATTAACCAATCACAGGCAACAGGCATTCTGAGGCATTCTGGCCAGTATGGGATGATACATGATTAGATGATGTATGATGATAAGAGGTGATAATTCCGCTAAATATGACGTCAATTAAACATCTGAAACTGTGCTGGGGCTGAAACTGTACGATGACAAGAGCATTTCACACGGGGTGTGAATTCTTTAATAAATAAAACGTCATAATTTGCAGTATAGAAACTAGAAATTAGCGAACCATAAATAACGTATCACTAGGTGCCGCACATGGGAAACTGTCAGTTTCTCAAATAGTGCATCACTTCGTGCCGCGATATACTATAGCATAGCCCATAGCACTTATCCTACCCCCTTAGATAGCACTTTTTAGACTTAGATAGCATTTGAAACAGACTTATAGCATGTCATGTAGACAGCACAATAATTGTATTGTATATAGTCATAGCACATCATAGTAGCCTACATATGTATAGCATAGTATAGTATATATGTATAGTTAATATGTATAGTGTCATTATATAGATATGTTCTAGTTACGTTCTTAGCTTACGCATGTTTCTTGATAAATGCATTTTATATATGTGATGTATTCCCATACTTTTGTTCCTGCCTAATGTAAGTCGCTCTGGATTAAGAGCGTCTGCTAAATGCCTAAATTGTAAATTGTAATACTATGAGCTTGTATATCTGCTATTTTGGAAAAATCATGAACGCGTTCATGTTTTTAAAGCGAACATTTTAAACTCAGGTCCCTGGCACAAAATATTTTTGAGCATTTGTCCATCTCAGCCAAATACATTATCATTACAATTTAGGCATTTAGCAGGCGCTCTTAATCTAGAGCGATTTACATAGTAAGCAAGGACAGAAACATGGTAATACATCATATCAAAATAGTCATCATGAATCATACGTAAACTATGAACCTAACAGTGGAATATCTATATAATGAAAATATGCGTATATACTATACAATGTTATGTCTACATAAAATGCTCGAAGTTACAGAAGTTGAGCCTTTGCATACGCCTGTAAATCGAGGCTAGGGCAAGTGCTACGAGCTACAGTAAGATGGAGTCTGAAGAGGTGGGTTTTCAGACTACGGCGGAGCCAATGGAGGGAGCGGAGAAGGGGGAGACATATGAAAACCAAGCGAGCTGCATTCTGGATCAATTGGAGAGGCTTAAGTATGCATGTCGGTACTAGGTCAGTAAGGAGAGATCAATAATCAAGTTTTGATATAACTGTTGCCTGGATAAAGAGCTGGGCTGGTGACCAACTCCTAATGAGTTGGTCTGCTTATCGCGCTGCACAGCCTTCAGAGTGTGTACGTGTGTGTGTGTGTGTGTGTGTGTGTGTGTGTGTGTGTGTGTGTGTGTGTCAGGGCCGGATCTACCATGGGCACTTTGGGCACGTGCCCAGGGGCCCTTTAGCTCCACAAAAAATATCCCTGCTAATCCGAATTAAATAAATGGTGTCTAAAAAGATTAGTGTTTTATTGTTGGTGAGAAGGGCAGCTGAAAAGTGCAATTGTGTGAAAAGCAGCAACAATGCGCTAGATTGGCTGTCACTCTGGGGGGGGGGGTAGGCGACCGGAAATAGGCCAATATAACGGCATAAAACTGCCCCAAAACGGCTCCGAAACAGAAAAAATGTTGCGCGCGCGTGAAGGGGGGCCCTTCGAGCTTCAGTGCCCAAGGGCCTTCAGAGGTGTTAATCCGGCCCTGGTGTGTGTGTGTGTGTGACCTCATTGTATCGCTGCAATTAGCTGTAGCCTACTCTCCTGAGTGAAAAGGACTGTTGGCTCACACACTTTCAAATGCTTCTACCTTAACTTCTATCCTTCTGCAGAGATAGCGTGCTCAATGAGGGTATTTTAAATTATCTCACTGCACTATTTGTTTGTTGTCGCCAAGAGGCTATCTCCAACATGCACACGCACACGCACGCACACACACACACACACACACACACACACACACACACACACACACACACACACACACACACACACACACACACACACGCAGTGTGTGTTTGTGTGTGTCTGTTTCGCCTTTGCAGTCGCATAAGTAATACTGCAGTCAAGTTAGTTGAAGCCTATCTGGCTGTATTTTGGCTTGCTGCTTAGCAGAAATGGAAAAAAAAATATCTTCGTGTCTTTGAAGCATGTGGTTAGATGACAGTTTCCCATTTCTTTACAGTCTTTTGCATTATTGTTGAACTCTGCGAGATCTTTTAAGCTGCAAGGTTTGGGTAGTAGAGGGCGGACATGGCAGTGCTGCATTGTATGGTCCTCTTCTCCACATTCACAGATGGTTGGGCCGGTTTTGTAGCCCATAGGAGGTGGGGATCTTGAACATTTTGTGCAAATATTTTTTAAGCAATTTTTTTCTCAGACCTTTGCTTCTGGAGGGTCGCTGGGACAAGATATTTTGAGATGGGAGGGTCCGTGGCCAAATATATGAATTATATATGGTTTGGGGGTCCGTGACATGAAAAATGTGAGTGCCACTGATATGGCAACATACGTTTTTTCAGAAAGCGGTTAGGATTTAGAAGACAGTTGTAGAATCGGCCTCAGGTCTAAATGGATTAGACATCAAACAGCATACAGAACTGCAGCTGTCACAGACATAACTGATTTAATCATCAAAGTGGTCTGGGCATCATCTCACTGTACAGTAGGCCCGCCAGCTACTATAAAATAAATTACTACAGTGCTGATGAAACTAAATAACTTAACCTACTGTTGACAGATAGATCAAGATAGACCTATAACTATCACAATCGATAGATAGATAGATAGATAGATAGATAGATAGATAGATAGATAGATAGATAGATAGATAGATAGATAGATAGATAGATAGATAGATAGATAGAGATAGTTCGCAAACAAACTCAATTGCCCATATTTTCCTTGAAACCTCGCCACAACAAACCACCCTTTGTTTACAGTGCTCATTCTGTAATGGAGTGGCAACAATATGACCATTATAATCTCCACATCATCCACAACAAACAAGCCCCTATAGATTCAACAATAATGAATGCAGTCCCATGCATGGATCCAAGTTTTTTTCAACATTCTGGTTAACAGGCTGAACGGGAGGGAAGCAGCCAGCAAACAGTAGAGCCACCACAATAAGAACAATCACTTCAGAGGCCAGGAGGGCCATGACAAAAACACCACCGTGTCCCTTCAGTTTAGCGCGTGACTACTGAAAACTTGGCCTTAGAGCAATGGTTCCCAAACTGGGGGTCTGGAGTCCCAGGGGAGTCCCCAAATTATTTTTGAGGATCCCCAGACAATCAGCAACATTGTAGTACTGTACTGTAGTTCCATTTGTACCCAATCCGGGATTCGAAACTGGGTCTCCCATGTAGGAGATCAAACTTCTTCCACTCTTTCAACTTAATACCATGAGGCCAAGGGGAGATGTGCGTATGAGCTGCAGGCAGCACCAGTCACGCTGGGCACGCTGTAGAGTGCATTGCTGGAATTTGGGCGGAAGTACCGGTCAAGGAAATTACGCTTTACAAATCTGTTTACATTCTCCGTATATGAAACCAGTGTGTGTGTGTCCTGCTATGCAGTCATCTCTGCCTTATATTGTGACCAGGCTTTTCTCTTCGCAGATGAGTAAGGCTGGGACCGAGTCTATCAACCAGTATAGTAGGACCATACTGGATGTGTTTTGTCGACTAAAACTATGACGAAAAATGTCCGTCGACTACCTTTTTTCACAGAGGAAAACTACATAAAAACTAAATAAAAACTAAGCCATGATGACTAATACTACGACTAAATGTACAGACAATTTTGTCAACAGATAAAAACTAGACTAAAATGTTAGAGGAGAAGAGGTCCATTTCAAGCTTGGTTGCGCTCGGGTATTGCGCTCTGAAAATAGCCAATCTACAAGCTCAACGCATCACGCTGCGACGAGTTGTGAGCTTGTAGCTCGGCTATTTTCAGCATGCAACCATGGGTAAAATCTACCATTACGACGCCATCAATGAAGGCCCGCAAACATGCATTTTTGCAGACACAAACCAAATGTAGATTTAGTCAACTAAAATCGTATGATATTTAATGACAAAAACTAGACTAACACTAAAACATTCCAGGTGACTAAAATATGACTAAAACTAAATGAAGTTTCATTCCAAAGACTATGACTAAAACTAAAATAGAAATTTGCTGCCAAAAACAACACTGCTACTGGATGTGTTATACCCGAACAGGGTCTACGATTCTCTAAGATAGAGTAGGGAGTGATCCAACCACTACTCTTGAATAGCATCCATAATATTCTGGGGAGAAAGCCACAAATAGCAGATGTTTGTGAGCCTGTGTAGATCGGCTAGTTTTTTATAGAGATATGGTGTAGAAATGGAAAAGACTGTCCAAATGCAGGGCCAACTCACTCAGGTCCATTTTACTAATAAGTCTATATGGTTCAAGTGGTTCTACCAGATTGGTAAAAGGCAAGTGATATTTTTTGTTTAAAACAAAAAGTATTTGTTAAATCACTATATTCTGATAGTAATCATTGCTATAGTGTGTTTGTTCAATAACAGGGGTCTCCCTGTCTCTCCAGCTCCTTAATAAACAGAAAATACATTTCCAAGTAGGTAACAAAGTTTCAGCCAATCAGAAGAAAGTATAGCCATTAATCAGCTTCATTAATTTGTTATAGTGTTTGTTATAGAGATTACAGTTCGAAGTTTGTATGCTCATTTCTTTGTGTCGTCACTTATAATTCAACTTGTGTAATCTGTATCCTGGTTCCTGACTGAGTTATCTATACTGATTGGATAAAATTGGTATCCCGACCTGTAAAATGCATCTTCTGTTTAATAAAAAGTTGGAGAAATAATTATGGAGACTCTGACTCAACACTATAGCAACAAATACTATCACAAATTCAATATACCATAGGCCTATAGCTTTTTAACACTTATTTCAACCAAAGAAAATCACTTAATCCTATACCTTTAAAATAATATAAGGAACATAAGGAAAGATCAAACATTGTGGATGTGGGCATGGTGACGTGATTGTACGGATGGGGATGGATCACTATAGCACAGCCCTATAATCCAGTGATCCACTGACATGAACCTCAAAGCAGTCTAAACCCATAGAACCACGAGCCTTTCCCGCACGCACGCACGCACACACACATACACACGCACACGCACACACACACACACACACACACACACACACACACACACACACACACACACACACACACACACACGGCCACTCCTTTAGCCTACTACTACTAATAGGCTATATTGTGTATGGATTCGTGATGATGTTATGCCGTAATGCTACTGGCCGGTCTATGATGATGATCTCATCGGTGACACCTGTGTCGGTTCGAATCCTGCCCCGATCCACGTCAAACAAAATGGAATCACGTCGATACTGATTCATTCCGCACACCACTCACACGGGCAACCAACGAGCAATGATGGACGTGATCATCATGCCTCTAACCTTGTAGGCAGCGAGCCAATAAAACGCTTTTTTTTGTACACGCAAAATGCCGTGGCAGTGGCACTGACTGACAACGACAAAACGTGCATTATAAATACACAAGCACACACACACGCAAACGCGCACGCACCATGGCTGAGTGTGGCTGTCACACATTGCAATGCAAAGCCGATTAAAAGCAGCACTATACCTGGCCGGGTGCCGCTTGCTTTACAGCAGAGCAGAATTATCTCTCTCTCGTCTCTATAGTATGGTCCGCCTGTGTCTTCTCTTCTATTCTCTTCTCTTCTATTCCTCTCCTCGTCTGGGTTTCATATTAAAATGTCCATTATTTCCCCCTCTCGATTGCTTATTGCTGCTGATGGGATGGACCAGGGATGGAGGGATGGAAGGAGGAGGAGGAGGAGAGGGACGGATGAAGCCTTTGAAGTGAGAACATGTATGTCACGTCGCGTTGGTTTCCAAGGCAGCAGCGATGCGAGCGTCGAGTGAGAGAGAGATGCAGCGTTTATTGCTGCCAGGGTCTGACTGGCGCTGCTGCTGCGCCTGCGCGGCCCGAAGAGAGCCGATGATAGCCGAGAGCAGACCAACACCCATTCTGTTCCAATGTATGTGGTCATCATCATTGCTTTAATAATATGGAGAAAATGGTTGGACTGTGACATCATTTAAAGAGTAACGGCCACGCTACACCATGCTTTTCGCGCACAAAACGCGCGTGCGTTTAAAAGGTCCAATCCTATTTTAAAAAACGCACGCGCGGGTGTAGCTTGACCGTCACCGTTAGGGGCACACGCACGCACGCACGCACACACGCACGCACGCGCACGCACACACACACACACACACACACACACACACACACACACACACACACACACACACACACACACACACACACACACACACACACACACACACTCCTTTTATTTTATAATAATTATGTTGACAAGTAAATTTAAAAAGCCTTTTGTTATGCTGATTGATGGAGGCTGCACATTATACCCTGTCGGTTAACAGCACTGATGGCAAACAGAGCTCAGATGCTCTAAATTTCTCTAAAAATGCTGCACACCCAATCAGAAATGATATATGGTACTGATATTTTGTGATATTTTGTGATATTGGCTAAAAATAAATATTCTCCATAACATTTGATTGATTTGATTGAGTCTGTCCAATGCCTCAGTGAGGTGCATAAAGTTCATGCTACCATGCAAGGCCAAAACAAACTTATTATGGAATACTGTAATCAAGTAATTGTTGTTTTTTATTGACTGTCTTAGGTCAAACTGTGAATATCAGCAGCCAAATGATTTAAGTACAGTGTCCTTTGTCCTTTTGATAATTATGCTTTTATATTGTTTATGCAGTATATATTAATATGTCAGACAGCAACACAGTTCCCTAAAAGATGATCGTCCGAGCCAGTATATATTAATTTGTCTGACAGCAACAGTTCCCTAAAAGATGATCGTCCGAGCCAGTATTAATCTGTCCGACAGCAACACAGTTCCCTAAAAGATGATCGTCCGAGCCAGTATATATTAATCTGTCCGACAGCAACACAGTGCCCTAAAAGATGATCGTCCGTGCCAGGGCCCCTCCTACGTCTCACCAGGTCCACTCCTGCTCTCACCAGGCCCAGGACCTGTGTGTTGCACCAGACTCCCAGCACCAGGTACTTCATTCAGGAGTGGTGGATTATAATGGCCCTCCTAAAGGCCTCACCGAGGTTTGTTGGGCTTCCTCCTCACGGAGGACACAGGCTGGGGCGCTAACCCATACTGCTCACCCAGGTGCTGTCTACATTCCGGCTGTCACCCGTCTCTCCGGTGGTCACCAGACTATCCCCGGTTGTCACATGGTCTATTCCTATGAGTCACTATAAATAGAATAACTATAACTAAAAATACATTGCATGGATGCACCTGGGACGTATCCTCAGTGATACCTGAGGTCAACGTGGTTTCGGGTCTACCAACATCATAGGCCTACCCCTCACTCAGGCGACCCAGCCGGGGTTGATCAAATCCCGATTTACGTCCCCTGTAGTTGGCCTATAGGACCTGTGAGTATTGTAGGCATATCTTTGCTTCAGTTGCTAATCAGTGCATTGGGAGCACCTGGCCAGTGTTCCCAGTGTGCTCTATAAAGGGCTGGGAGTGGGACTGGGAGTTGGTCAGCCTCACTCTCTCTCGCCTTCCATGAGAGCAGCAGCATTTGTTTGCACCATTCAACACCCCACATTACATTTACCACACATCCACTCACTTACACTACTGATCTACCGATTAACACACCCCACCTTAGTATTGCTGATCCCCACCTTAGTATTGCTGATTCACGTTTGATTTAATTTATGTTGTAAATAAATATTGTGTACACTTTTAAACAGCTGTGTCTTCCTCCAGCCTAAGAGCCGGGTCATAACAATATATATACACACACCATAACCTTTGATTGGGTGGGCAGGACGCATGTTTGGGTGGGCTTTTCCCACCCTTGCCCCCCCTTAGAACCGGCCCTGGTTTATAAGCCTATTTTCAGAATGGCCAAAATAATATTTTCTTAATACAGAATGAGATCATATCGACATTGGTTATATCGGTTATCGGCCATAACAGCAATTATCGGCTAGTAAATTACTATATATATAAATATAACACACACACACACCACACCACACCACACCACACCACACACACCACACACACACACACACACACACACACACACACACACACACACACACACACACACACACACACACACACACACACACACACACACACACACACACACACACACACACACACACACACACACACACAGCACCACTCAGTTCACAAGTTGGTGTGATTTTCTGAGTGGTGCAACCACCAAACAATAATTGTAAGGTTCTTTGTGCTATTCTTCTCTTCCACCACTCAGCGGCGCTGTCGCTCTGTTTGGGATATTGGCAGTATACAGCTAGACACAGCCTCCTATAATTCATAACTTGGTGTTTCTATAAGTCTGTCCTCACTGTCCACGGTGCTGACGCTCGTACGTCAATGTAGAAAACTTAGAAAAGCAATAGTAACTTTCAAATATATCCAAGCATATCACCAAAAATGCCCCTGAGCTGTTTGCTGTAGGGCTGTAGGCTCTACATAGCTTTCTTTTTTATTAGTATCGAAGGCTACTCATTTATGATGTATTGTATATTTGTCACTAAATGAGTCAATTAATTGAATTCACAGGACCCCAATGCTTTCTTTGGTTCAATCCTTTTAGCATTGTATTTGTATAAACTGCACTCTTCTCTTCTGTGCTTTTTTTTTTTGCAAACTGTTAAAGTATTCAATGAATTAATCGTGCCTTGTTTTGCTGGTAGCCTGTTTTTTTTAATCTAACTTTTGTTGAGACTGTAGGTCGCAATGTACTATGAAATCTAGCTTTTCATGTCAGTCAGTTCGTCACGCCTCGTGATACGCTCCATATGTCTGTCAGTCCGTCACACCTCGCGACACGCTCCATATATGGCCGTTTGACTCTCCATATATGAAGATCACAACACTGATCTCATCAAACCCTGGATAGCCATACATGGAGAAGACTGGATCATCACCTAGATCTGCATAACTGTATATGGAGCCGGCCAGCAACTCTACATCTGACCTCACGGACACCAGATTAATAGTTTAACTCCTGGTTCTTAACTGTGCCGTATTAAGAAGCTCTGTTGTTTCAGCGCGACATCGCCCTTTAGGGCGAGGTCGCTTCTTGCCCTCAGGGGGTCTTACTGGTTATTGTTTGTTTTTTGTATTATATTTAAAAGACTAAAGGGTAGGCACTGTAACTTCTATAAGTGGATGGACTTGGACCAAAAAGGTGTAGGCTGAAGCCATATAGCTTATAGATAGATCTTGATCTACAGTATCTATCTATAAGCTATGGCTTCAGCCTACACCTTTTCGGTCCAAGTCCATCCATCCATCCATCCATCCATCCATCCATCCATCCATCTTCAACCGCTTATCTGTAGTCGGCGGGTCGCAGGGGCAACAGCTCCATCAGAGATCTCCAGAATTTCCTCTCCAGAGCAACATTCGTAACTTCGTCCTGGGGGACCCTGAGGCGTTCCAAGGCCAGTGAGTCGATGTGATTCCTCCAACTGCACCTTGGTCTGCCCCGGGGTCTCCTCCCAGCTGGGACGTGCCTCAGGGACCTACCTAGGGAGACGCCCGAGAGGCATCCTATAACCAGAAGCCTGAACCTGCAGCACATAACCTGGCTCCAAGCTTAGCTGGCTCTAAGCTGGCTTTTTGGTCCGAGTATTCATTGTAAAGTTTGTTGTGAACAGTGGTGGAAAAAGTACTCAGATGTTTTACTTGAGTAAAAGTATCGATGCTGCAATGTAATTCAAATTGTACATGAGTAAAAGTACAAAGGTATTGGTATCAAAATGTACTTAAAGTACCAAAAAGAAATGTGTTCATTGTGCAGAATGTCCCATTTCAAGTTCAAAGAAAATAGCCAAAATCTATACAGGGCTGATAATGTAGGCTATGTGTTGTAATAGTAATCAAAGTAACTTGTAACTTAAGTTTTTAAATAAATGTAGTGGAGTAAAAGTACAATATTTTGATCCGAGATGTAGTGGAGTAGAAGTAAAAGTACTGGAAATTGGAAATACAAATAATTGTAGCTACTTAAGTACAGTACTGAAGTAAATGTACTTAGTTACTTTTCACCACTGCTAGTGAATAACCCTGTACATGATTTAAGAGTGAAAATGTGATATTTGGGACTGATTGTCCAGTCATTTATAGAACGGTGGCATGTCAGATGCATGACGGATCGACTAATATTCATATAACTTACCAGTAGTTTATCATTATTACTATTAATGAGTGTCGCGCCTGTCACAGATATGCGCAAAGCAAGTTCAGTCAGGAAACTCAGTGCAGTTGCTGCCGGCCGTTCATTGGGCCGCCTCAGCATCACGTTCTCATTCACAGGATTCACTTCATCCAATCACACACTCATTCCATCTTCATACCAGCTATTTAAACTGGAAGTTAGTACTGCTCAATCTGCTTGCTTGGTGCTGCACACTGATACTGCTGCACTGCTGTCTGTTTATACTTTTGCTCTGCTCACCCTCCTCCACCCCAGCTACCACCTGTCGTTTTGTATCTGCTGTTTAGGGTACAGGGAATTCTATAATTGGGAATGATGCACTTGATCAGAGTACCTAAAAAGCAGATCCAATTCATCGCCAAACCATAATAAATATATTGCTCATTTTATATTCAATAAATATATATTTGATCCTTTCATGAGTTGTCCTGCCTGAACTATTTTTATTATTGTTTTATTATTTTATTTTTTTGGGATTCTGTATTCCTTTCAATTTTGTATCTATAGTATTTTGTCTCGTTATTGTAGAAGTCTTGTCTAATGCTGTTGATTATGCCCTTTATGTAAAATGGAAAACTTCAATGAACAGATTGTGGAAAAAAAAAAAGACTGAAAATGTTTTTAAATTCTGGTCCCTATCTGTCAAAGTCAACATACTGCTGGTGTTCTATAAAGCATTGAACAGTTTAGGTGGGCAAAAACACATCTCTGAACTCATATATGTTTCGGGTCCCCTGAGACAGACAGGTGGGTTTTCTGTCCCCCTGGAGCATCAGAAGAAGTGGTGGAAAAGTACTAAAAGTATCAATAATGCACAAAGTATCAATAATTGATTCCACATAGAGGAACCCATGTACACACATGATCAATCATCAAAGGGCATGCATTGCAGACAGAATGAAACCAAAGGCTCTTTGTGCGATTCTTCTCTTCCACCACTCAGCGGCGCTGTTGCTCTGTGTTTGGGACATTGGCATACAGTTCCTTCATAACTTCTAAAGTGCATGGCGCACGCACGCGCGCACGCACGCACGCACGCGCACGCACGCGCACGCACACGCACACGCACACGCACACACACACACACACACACACACACACACACACACAGGAGGCGGAGGGCTTGTACAGTAGGCCTACAGTACTACAGCACGATACAGTATTTTCTTTTTTACATTTATTCAATATATCCGAGAACAATAAAAGAGTTGTGCACACATTAGAATTATATTTTAATAAATAAAAAGCAGCATCACGAAGAAATATAAATAAACAATTTGTGTGGATGATGGCATAGTCATAGTATAAATTCAAGAACATGTGTTGTAGACATACATTCACAATTAAAAAATGGTAAATAAAAGAAAAACAAAACACAAACACAGCAATTGTGTAATGTAAGTTTTAGAAAAGAAAAGAATACATACGCTACCTATCCCAGAAGCCGTCGCTTGTACAAGAGCCTGTCCTATTAACCACATGAACCCATATAGCGTCTGCATGTGCATAATAGCTGAACGTTTGGTGAAAATCGCCAATCTATAAGCTCACAACAAGTTTATATTGGCTATTTTCGGCAAAGATATTTGGTTTAGAGCGGGAAAAAAGGAGTAGGCCAAGGATAGATCCCTGGGCTGGGGGTCATATGTAGTGCAGCCTTAACCCAATGAACCCTAATGTCCCTATTCTGGGCATGTCATGATTGACGGAAATTCGGCAAAAATAGGCTACCATTCTGTGAAAATAGAGGTTATTTTCACAATTTGTCTATAGGGTTAATAACAGGGATGCATATGCAACTTACTAGCCTACTGTAGATACATTCTCAAACTTCTAGCCCAGACTCTTGTACAACTGGGTTCTGGCGATGTTTTAAGAGCCATTTATTGACAGAGTCATATTATGTTGGAGGAGAAAAACATATTTGTTTTGTTACAAAAATAAACGTTATGGTATGAATTGAGTACATATTAAAGGACCTCAATGGAAACAAGCCGTAGTGATTTATTGGGTTTTATTCCTCTTAGCAGACATTGTATTGAACTGTACTTCCATGTGCCTTTCTTCTGCAAACTGCTATCCAATCAGAATCAATCAGAATCAATCAATCAATCAATCAATCAATCAATGCCATAGTATACTAGAGAGTCCAGTCCACTGTTTGACTGAAATAAAGTCTGGTCACTACAATTTAGGGCCTATTTAAAACCGACAAAGCATCTGTCATTTTAGATATTGTTTTATGTTGGGCTAAAGCTTGTGCTATATTTTAACATTTTGGGGGAAAAATCTTGAAAGTGTGAGAACTAGTGATTTATGAAAGAAATTAAATATTGATGGTGTTTTTATTTTGTAATTTTAGTTATAGAGGGCAAGTATAATGTTTGAAGGCATATTTGTCTTATTAGCCAGCCATGGGATCCTTTTAAGGATATAATTCAAGTGAAGGAGGTGTGTGTTGCTTTATCTGCTCAGTGGCAGGTTTCTCTCACAAATCATGTAGGGTTTTTCTTCTATTTGTTTTGTCCAATAATGAGAAAATGTAGGCTTCAGGCTCTGATGAACCTCAACTTGAACTCCTGTCTTCTCTATAAAGATACATATAGTATACGCCATTATAAATATATACTGTATTCTGTAGTGAATTTATTTCATGACTCATACTATGTGTATGTCAGTATGTGTAATGTATACTGTAGAATGCTCGCTGTGTCTAATGTTGTCCGAGTCCTTGATTTTATTTGATTTGGAGGTTTATTAAATAAAATAAAATAAAAACAATCAGTCCCCCTTTCAATTCAATGAATAATCAAATTATAGCTGAAGCACAGCATCAAAGCATGCAAGAGGCTTGCACGGTCTGTCTGCAAAGCCTGACTGAATGAACATCATTCATGTGAATGGGACTTCTGTCAATAAATAGCACAATCTAGTTCTATTCACTGCAGACCTGGATCAAATCATCACGTGGAGATTGAAAGCGACTGCTTTCGTGGCCTGGATTTCTGCGTGAGCCAGAGTGCCATGTGAGACCATGACGGGCCGAGTGAGTCACTCCTGTGTGCCATGCAGACAAGATCAATACATGTACTTGTGGCTGAATTGATTTGAGTGCAATAATTGGAGCCAGGTCTGGCGCGCGCGCGCGCACGCACGCACGCACGCACGCACGCACGCACGCACGCACACACGCACACACGTGCACACACACACACACACACACACACACACACACACACACACACACACACACACACACACACACACACACACACACACACACACACACACACACACACACACACACACACACACACACACACACACACACACACACACACACACACACACACAATACAGATATTACATTGTAACATATTTAGTTGGCTGGCTCTTTGCTCTCATCACCGGTAGGCTAACTACCGGCTTGTCAGTTGGTTCAGAATGTCCTCTCTCCTCGTGGTGACCTGCCGTTTTGCCGCAATAGTCTTTGTCTGCTTTGCATTCAACGGCTCGCTTGAAGCAATTTTCATTTCATATGCTCTGTGGTTTTGTTTGATTGCTGGTTTGTTTGTTCATTTCGTTCTATTCATTTTGTGTCCTTTTTTTTCTTTTCCTTTTGGTTGTTTTGTTCTCTGCCTTCCCTTCCCACACCATCTTCCTCCCAGCCACCCTCATCCTCCCTTTCAAGTAATCCAGAGAATTTGATGAATCCAGACAGGAGGCAGAGAAAGAGAGGACCTTGCGAACACTGTTTTTCAGACACTCTACATTTCTAAGCTGAATCCCGGCGCTGTTGGCTGTTGGCCAAGCAGATAATTAGCTCATTAAAGACCTCTCCTCGTGGAGAGAGAAATGCCGTGTGTGAACCACCACTCACTGCTGTCAGTCCACAGAATACAAATAGTGTTGTTGTGTTGCTATAAGTAGTCCATCAGTGCATGGAATTATTAATGAATGGTAGTTCATTCTGATAACATGCTGCAGGCAGCTGGATGCACACACACCCTGGCCCAGGACAAGATTGGTCTATTTGCAGGCGTCGCCTTTTGCATTTTGACCTTCAAATAAAGGTATGGGGGTCAGAGTGGGCGGAAGGGGGTGGAGGGGCCATGGTGGTTATGGGTTTGTTGTCTTGGTTGTTATCGGTGTGGGTAGGGCAGCTGTATCAGCGGCAGGTCAGCGTTATGGAATGGGTTTAAATACAGTAATTACCATATCGTTGCTGACGGGCAGAAACCTCTTATCTACATATTCTACACTTTTTGTTTTTTTCCGTAAATTAATGCCCTACTTGATCGGTCACACAAAAGATCTGGGGCGCCCGCTGGCCTAGTGGTCCAGGCGCATGCCACGTATAGGCTCTGGCCTGACAGCGTGTTGCGTGTTCGAGTCCCGTTCATGACGACCTTTGCTGCATGTCTCTCCCCTTCTCCCTCTTTCCTGTCTATCTTCACTTGTAACTATCAATAAAGGCAAAAAGCCAAAAAAGCTAATCTTAAAAAAAAACAAAAAACAAAAACAAACAGTAGAAAATCTGCAAGCTTGAAATGTGGCACAAAGCAACACGTTTCGAGTTCGTCGAGACGATATATAATTTGGATAACGTTACAGTTGCATTTATAAAAAACTGATTTGTGACAGAAACACCAGTAATGAAATACTTCAAGATAATTTGCCTGGAGTTTTTTTGTTTGTTTGTTTCAGTAGAATGTACAGTACAATATAAGGCTTCAGATTCAGAATGAAACCCTACGACTGTACATCACCGTCGTTTCAAATCAGTTCTGACTGCAAACACGTTCAATATTATTATAGCAGGTCCTGGCTTTCAGAAGTGCCAAAAAAAACCTCAATGAAGATCAATTCTGTCGTCATGGAACTGATCTGTCAAACTCAAAGGCCTGCGGGTGGCGTCGAGGTAAAGCACGCAGAGAGCTGTCTGTTAGCATTATTACATCAATGGAATCCTGTCGGTTTGATCGATGGCGTTCAGAGGCCATCTGTCATAATGTTATCACCTGGAGAGTTACCGGGAGGACAAGTCGGAAGATACTGCCAAGTGTTTAGAATCAAACACTCTTCAGGGAAGTTTTTAATACTTAAACTACACGGTTGACCGGAGTCCTCCAGGGGTTTATAATACGCCTGCTCCTTTTTCACAGCAACTCGCTAGCTTTAGCTTGCTCGGTAGTGTCTCACATGGCTCAAGTGCGCTTGAGACGGCCGGCCTCCGTCGCAGTCAGAAACTATACTTTAGGCGAGAGGCACTTCTGTGGTTGGCCACAGAAGTGGGGCGTGGTTATACTGTATAATCGTTGATTTTTTTTTCATAAATCAGTGCTATTGAACACCCTTTACGTCTGTGTGTTGTTTTGAAAATATTGAACCAATTGGACCCTCAAACTGTCTGCTAAAACAGCTAACTCCACCACCTCTCTCCTTCTCTTCTTTTATTGTGGTTAAAGCACTTTGTGACTGTAATTGTCCGTGAAAGGTGCTCTATAAATAAACTTTACTTACTTCTCATGCAAGTAATTGACAATATCTAATGTCACAACACCAACTTTGATGAGGCAGTATTGCATCGTTTAAAAAAATAAGGTTTTATTAATTTCCTTAAAAAATTATATTTTTCATTTCCTGAAAAATGTTCCTTTCGAATGTCGCTAAGCTGAGCGTTACCAACGACGGGGCGGTGCTAGATGGTGGATATCAGCGAGACCATTCTGAATCAATAAAAACCTAAAATAAAAAACGTCAAAGACGTCATAGGCACGGAGCGCCATTGGGAAAAAATATGTCAATGATGCCATTAGCAGTAAATGAGTTAAGTAAATAGTTTCCTCTGGATATATCAAGGGGAAACGGCTCATACATATCTGTATATGAATCATGTTTCTGTCTGTTTGACACAAACACAAACAGGCAGGGAGATGATTGATAGCAGAGGTCGCACCAGTGTTTAGAATGTGGATTTCTGAAGAAGTTTAAATTAAAATCCATAATGGGGATCAAGCCCTTTTAGGGCCGACGTAAAGGGTGAGATAGAGGAGAGAAGAGATGGGAGGGTGCTTATGTTGGCAACTTGGCATGGATGGATGTATGAACCTAACACTGGCTTAATTAAACATCCTATGACAGGTCAGTCGAGGTTAAAACTCATTATTTGAGTCATACAGAGGGGTCAATAGGCAGATAAAAAAAACAAGTAATGGTCCTGTGACGCTGCGCAACCCATACCGTTGCTGGTGTGATGCTGTGCATACCATTAAATGCAAGCAATCCTGCCGAGGGCAAGAGACGCACATTTCTATTCATCACCTGTGTGATCAGACTGTGTGCTCACACTGCTCAGCAGGGCCTTTGTGTATTTAATCACTATGTACCCTTGAATTTCAAATGCATTATTCATGTTTATTCAAGTGACATGCCTATTAATTTAAACGATTTTAATAGGTGTGACATTTCGTTTCATTTACCTGTTATCTTTAAAGGACTGGAAGAAAAGTTGAAAATTACATTAAACTTAGATAAAGACAGAGTGAGCAAGGTTAGTTCGTGAAGCACAGGATGAAATGTTCATCATTGATCATGATGATGTTTTGGTAGAATTCTGAGCAGAATTGGGAACAGTGATGCTAGTAGTTGTTGGCTTTAAGGGTTGGCATAAAAATGGAGCTCTGTGAATGAGGAACAAGGGCAGGGTGGTGGCACTGTGTTGAGTTGTAGTAGGGGTTGGGGTTGGCAGTGTAAGGCACTACCATGCCTTACACTGTAAGGCATGGTAGTGCTAATGGGGTATGGGTGGTGCTACGGGTTAAGGGAGTTGATACTGGCGTATGGGTGATTGTCCTGTGGTAGTAGGGGTGGTTAAGGATGGGGGCAAAATTACTCAAAATTATTTGAGTAGTGATAGTGGGACTGGAGTATGGCTGCTAATAAACCGGAGCTTGACATGTGTGGGTTTCTCCCCCACCGATTTATTTCAATGGGCGAGGACCTCCATGGGTGTGTGGTGCTCCTAGCTGACAGCTAGATGGCACTGTGACACCAGTGGGATCGCATGCCCAGTCTAGCTCATCCATAATGCTGTTGTTTCATTGTACATTCCTTCAATGTGGGTCCATTCAGAAAGACTCTGACTGCAACCATGGTGTGTGAAGTGGGCTGAAGCTAAAAGAAAACAAAATATCCGGGCTTTAGTGGGGCTTCTGTAGCTACAGATCAGACAAAAGATAGTCTTCATTCATTGTTGAGTGGTGTCTCACTTTCTTTGTGGTTGTTAAACTCGCACAGCATGAACATAAATTGTGTTTTTTTTTGTCCTGTTTGCTTCTTCTGGAATCACTGTAACGTAAACAAGTAAACCATGAACTCAGACTGCATTTTGACTGCGTGTGAATCTGCCCATTTGGACTCTATAGTCTACAAGGTTGTAAGTACCTTTCTCAACTCTGTCTCAAAAGGTTCCCATTCCTCCTCTACGATGTGCACTACATTTTGATAACACTTCACTATACTTTTTTTTTTTTTTTTACACTGGATGCTAGGTCTTGCAGAAACTTCCCAACAGGCCTGGTTTTACAACATACGTGATAACATACTTTTACACAAAAAAACTAAAACGTAAACATTACTGATACATTGTTCTTTATCCCTTTTATAACAGAGCACGTAAAAGACTCCTTTTCTGTGTGTGTTTCTTCTACTAAGACCAGATATTGAACTTGGATCTCATGCTTTCTCCGTGTATATACTGCCTGCTGTCTGCCCACAGCCACAAGTCTTTGATCATTGCTTTTCTAGTGCACTTTAATTTGGGGGTATAAAGCCTCGCATTAACGATAAACCGTCCAGGCAAATTACTAAGTACCAACTGTCCTCATGCCTGGAACGTATAGGCCTCGGAACGTAGGAAACTGTCCATTAAAGCCAATTAAAAACTTTTTTTACCCCCCCAAGTGCCAAGTTATCATCATGAAATGCACCAACACCCCCCCCCCCCCCCCCCACGCACACCACTCCTTTGGACCAATCACACGCTGCTGGTGCGTTCCCGGTAAGCGGAGCTGTGGCTGACGACCGACAGCTCCATCTCGGTGTCGGGGTCTGTGGCGTCGTCCGTCTCCGACATCGCCCCCAGCACGGCGCTCTTTTGTGACGACTCCGACCCGCGTCTCCACCGCGCCGCCGCCGACCCCCGCAGCACAAGCCCCGCCCCCTCACAGACCCGTGTCCCGTTGTCCGTGACGACGACAAGCTCCTCCTCCTCCTCCAGTTCCACCGCCGCCAATGGCAGCCCGGCGCTACCGTTGTTGCCGCCCTTATTCCCGCCGTTACGACAGTTACTGTTCCTGTCCAAGACGACGTCCCCCCCTCCCTCTCCGTCCCCTCCCCCTCCTCCCTTCCTGCCGGCCAGCAGAGGCGTGGTGGCGGAGTGCGACGGCAGGGGCGGCGCCGCCATCATGAGGGTTCTGCTCAGCGCGGCCGCGTTAGCGCCGGCACCACTCGCAGTGTTGTAGCGGCAGCGGATGTAGTTGGAGAAGGCCCGGCGGTAGGTCTTGTTGAACAGCGTGTACACCAGGGGGTTGACCCCCGACGAGATGTAGCCCACCCACACGAACACGTTGAGCAGCTCGTTGAGCAGGCCGTCGTCACACGCGCCGCGGCACAGCACGAAGGTAACGTTGGTGATGAAGAACGGGCACCACATGACAAGGAAGAGGAAGAAGACGATGCCCAGGACCTGCGTGGGGAGGAGGTGGACAGCAGCACATGAAGAAGACATCACTTTTCAAATCACGTTTTCCTATCGTTGGCTTCGTTGGCCATCTATCATCCAGGGATGTATGGGGCGGGTCATCTAACCATGCATTAATTGTGTTACTTTTTTATCAAATTAATTTCACAAATTAACTAACTCAGATAACTCAGTTATTTTGACAGCCCAGTGTGGATGTGCTTTGTTTGCAGGACATTCATTTAATTTCAATTGTTCGGCCAATATAACGTGCCTATATAATTTACCTTATGCACACGGCTGCCATATTGCCAGCAAGGTGCTAACTAGGTGCAACTTCCCATTGACAGCCCATTCATCCAAACAGAAAAGTCTTATCTAATTGTATAAACAACATCAAACTCACCAACATTACAGCTGTACGAAAAGCTTGAATTATCCTCTATCTGCAAAGTGTTTGTTTCATAAAAATCCACTGTAGACATGTTATGAGCTACTTCCTGTCAAGAAATCCTATCAAGAAATAGTGTCAGAGTTTTGAAGCGCTCGTTATCAGTAAAGCAACCTCCTGCTGCCTCCTGCATTATGTGAAAATTCAAAACAGGTGGTACGCATGGGCCATTGAGTGACATACAACGAGCACTTCCAAACTCTTGTGGTTGTGCATGTGGTTGTCCATGTGGTTGAATGCAGCGTCAATACAATCCAGTACTCGAGGAAAAGACGAATAAAACAGAAGGAAATGGAAAAGTAAAAAAGAAAATAGTGATTAAATGCTAGCTCTTTAAATCATCTTGAGACAATCCAAAGTGCTCTAAACCTCCTTCATCAAAATGTGAAATGCCTTTAATGAGATGTGGAGGAGGCTGCTCCCCAGGTGAGGATGACATTTAAAAGCCCTCTTTAGTGCCGTGTTTGTGTAGGCATCATAAACCGCAATGACGGCAAGAATAAGTCATGCCAGGATACTGAGAACGTCACACATGAACAATTTAATAGGATGCACTTGTTAAAGTTTACCGCATGTCACCATTTATTTTGTTCAGTCGTCTAAGACATCAGTATTGATGTTGTTGTCAGGCAGACACAATGTTTTGTCTTTTCCCGTAAATTAACATACCCCTACATGATCGTACTACAGGGTCACACAAAAGTATCACAAGTAGTAGATGTGCAAGCTTGAAACGCGGTTCGAAGCGGCACGGTTTGAGGTTGTAGATTTGCTACTTTTGCTATTTCTTTTGGACATGTGAGGTTTTCACACAACAGAGACTATATGTATATTCTCTCTCTCTCTCTCTCTCTCTCTCTCTCTCTCTCTCTCTCTCTCTCTCTCTCTCTCTCTCTCTCTCTCTCTCTCTCTCTCTCTCTCTCTCTCTCTCTCTCTCTCTCTCTCTCTCTCTCTCTCTCTCTCTCTCTCTCTCTCTCTCTCTCTCTCTCTCTCTCTCTCTCTCTCTCTCTCTCTCTCTCTCTCTCTCTCTCTCTCTCTCTCGTACATAGAGACAACATTTTCTTGTAAAGAAGAATGACAAGAGCATAGAATAGACTTGGTAGAACAGAAGACTTGAGTGGAATACAAACACAATTGAAGTGTCACTCATTCTCTAAAGCTTCTCAACAGGGACGGTACTGACGACAGGAAGAGGGTCTAGGTCTGTCTGTCTCGCTCATCAAAACACCATTTTCAATAGCTTGACAACAAAATGTAATGGACTAATACCACCCTCCCATTGTGGCTTCACTCCCCTGAACACGGGCCAATTGAGTTTGTTTGATTTGATTTCATATCCCATTTACAAGTAACATGTTTTGGTCCTCCCTTGGTAGGGAAATTACCATCTAACAGTTCAGTTTAATATATATATATATATAAAATCTGTTATTTGGCATTCAAAGTGATATTTTCTACATTAAATGATAAAAGGCGACAATAATAAATAAACATTTTTCAGAGCGGAGCGAACATTTTAATTAGGTGGTAAGGGAGCTGGATATTGAACAGAGGTTGAGAATAACAGCTCTAAACACATTCACACTTTAAATCAGTCTGCGAGCACATTTTATATTTGAAGATATAATATGAAAACTCTGGTGGTGCTTAATTCAGTTTGACTTTGCAGTGAGCTTGCTTTTCCTGGGAGGTATGCTCAGTTTATACAATTAGCAAGGCTCAACACAACTTGCAAGCTGTAGGCTAAAACAAGCTGCAGGCTACAGGGACCAGTTTTGAATTGCAGCCGTCCGTAGGTGCCCTTTGAGAGCTAAGAAGTAGTTAAGAGATTTGCACGTCTTAATGATGGTTAATGATGTTGGTACGGTGTTCCACATTTTGGTGGCATAGGAGCGAAATGAATTTAGTCCCCTTGGTGGTGTATCGAATCTTGTGGACCAGACCCATTGCAAGATGCTGTACTCTGTCGTCAACCCTAAGCCATTCCAGCCTGTCAAAGTGGGCAGGGGTGAGGTGTGTTCGGGGAGTGAGGCCAAGTAGTAGCCTGACCAGTTTGTTTTGGGAAGTCTGGAGCCTTGTTTTAAGGGCCTTTGAGGTGCTGTGGTACCAAGAGGTGCATGCATAGTCGAAGAAACCTTGTACGAGGGCTCCTGTTAGGGTCTTCAATGTGTTTTTGTCGACCAGTGAGGAGATCCTGTATAGGAATCTTGTTCTTTGGTTGACTTTTTTGATTACGTTGGTGGCCATTTTATCACCGGAAAGATTTGCCTCCAGGATGGAACCTAGGTAGGTAATTTCATCTTTTCGTGAAATGGTAAAAATGGTAAATGGTGCATTTATATAGCGCCTTTATCCAAGGCGCTTTACATAGTGCATTACATTCACCCATTCACACACACATTCCGATTGCGGCTTTCGCCGCAATCGGTGTATACAAAGGTACTGTACCAACCAGCACATCGGGAGCAATTTGGGGTTCAGTGTCTTGCCCAACGACACGACCTGCTGTACCTCCTGAGTCGTGTGATGATATTGTCACCTACTCTAACCAAGAAGCCATCTGCCTTGCTGAGATTACTGCTTGATCCAAAAAGAATCATCTCCACCATCTGTTCTCTCCCCTCCAGGTAGGATTGCATCCAGCTCACTGATGTGCTATCAAAACCAATTGCTTTTAGCTTGTTAACCAGTATGGAGTGGTTCACAGTGTCAAAAGCCTTTTGGAGGTCCAGCATGACCATGCCGCAGTATTTGCCAGCATCCACCTCGTGTTTGATGTGGTCACTCAAATAGAGGAGGCATGTGTCAGTGGAGTGGGATGTTCTGAAGCCGGATTGGAATTCGTCCATTAATTTATTTGTGGCAAGATACAGTACTTTTCAACCTGTTCATAGACTATTTTGTCCATCACTTTCGAGATGGAGCTAAGAATAGAAATAGGGTGGTGGTTGCCGGGGTCTTTGCTTTTCCGGTATGACTGCTGAGTGTCGGTATAGAAACCTTGATCCTGGTACAGAGTTAATCCCATGGGATTAAATGGAGTGGCGTGTTCTGAGGGACAGGATGACAGTAAACTGTTGCCTTACAAACTCTCCTTTTTTCACACATCCATTAACAATCTTATATTACAATTGGCTAATGGGTCAGCGGCATAGAGTTATATATTAAACTAGAGGGTGGACTAGCTGCCCCGTCCCCCAGCTATGCATTTCAATCAAAGTTGCTCAGTGGTGTTTGAAGCACCCGGAAGAACGTTCTACTTCCGCATTTTCTTGATTTGGGCACCAACATTTGTTGTCCAAAATGCGGAAGTGCTAACCTCCATGATATCATCGTCATTAAAAAAAGGTTGTATATTTGGTATTCCTACTAATTGATCAGCCCCGCCGGGAGCTACTAGTATAGGTGTGACTGACTCCCTCTCACCTTGGAGGCCCGCCTCTCGTTCTTGATGGCCTGCATCATCCCCCGTCGCCCGTGGCAACTGGAGTGCAAGCCCTTGGCGGCGCCGGCGGCCGGCGAGTTGAGCTGGGATGACGCCTCCGGGAGGACGCTGATGCTGTTGGTGGGCGACACGCTCAGGAGCATGCCGTGGTGCTCCGCCCCTTTCAGGCAGCCCACCGTGTTCCGCCTGCCCGAGGTGGGAGGGGCATGTGTCTCTGTGGGAGGGGCCAAACGACAAAAAATGGTAGAGGCTGAAACAATATATCGCTTATTTTCTTATAGGGATTTCTCTATCTATTACGTTTTCTGATTTAGTCAAATAATCAAGAAGCATGTGTTTCTGAAGTGTTTTGGTTCTTTTATTAAATAATATAAAAAAATATATATATATTTTTTTAAATAATTGACTAATTGACTAGCCCTAGCCTATTTAATACTTCATCATACAGTGAAAAGAGAAGAGAAGGTGAACCACACAAAGGAAAAATGGACATAATTATTCACCCAGCACATTATTTTTCTGTGTGTGCGTGCTTGCGTGCGTGCGTGCAGTGCATGCGGTGCGTGCGTGCGTGCGTGCGCGCATGCGACCCGTCGTGCGTGCGTGCCAAAGAAGGATTTATTCAGATGAAACCATCCCACCACCACAGGCCACACCATGCGAGCCTCCCTTGTACATTCTTCAATAGAGAATTAGATTTGTTCTAAATGCTCACGTCGGATTCCCTGCTGTCACTCCCACATAAACGGCAGCACCCACGTCCCACAATCAGCTCTGCGCTTTTCATCAGGCATCAATTAAAAAGCTCTCCAGCTGGAGAAGACGCAAATGCCATGCAGTAAAAGGGAAAGGGGAAAATAATGAGACCGTGCTGATAAGAGAAGACGCAGCCTGGCGCCCGGCGCGGCGGATCGTAGGAGCTGATAATCATAATCATCCTTTGCCTACAGGGATGTTGTACGTGAGAATCCCATTATGCACTGCAGGTTGAATAATGGCATGTTGCATTGTCTGGGATTCCCTTAAAGGAGTCGTTTACCCAGGTAATTACTTATTTTCTATCAATTACACACCCCATGAAGCCTTGAATTAATGAATATTTGTTTCGTAATTTGTCGCATTCCTATAAAGCCAATAATTTGATGACCGGAGGAGTCGCCGGTAGCTGACCGATGAACCGGTCATCAAATTATTGGCTCAGGAATTAATGCCACAAAAACAAAGAACCTCCATGAATTCAGGACTTCATGGGGTGTGTAGTTAATAGAAAATAAGTCGTTTTTTGGGTGAACTCAGGGCTCGACAGTGCGACTAGGTACTCGCATTTGCTACTAAAAATAGCACCGTGCGAGTTGTAAAATTCAGAGACCACATAAGTGAACCTTTCAAGCCTGTTTTCTCAACTCGCTGTTTTCTGCAAGACATTACTGTATAAGCCATATCTCCAAAACTGGTGGGTCAAACTGAACAACCAATATTTCAATTTGAAGCTATGATAAAAACGAAAATTCAAACATGGCAGCCCCTCAGTCAAATTTTGTCACATATATGGAGCTGGCCTGTTCTGACATAATTCTGACGTCTGCATATACTCCATATTTGGGCATGCCTGACAAAGAACTCCATATATGGGCATAAATGGGCATAAATTGACCATTGGGCAGCGAATGGTCAATACCATATCAAATACATAAAAATAGTCATCATGAATCATACGTAAGCTAAGAACCTAACAGTGGAATATCTATATAATGAAACTATGCGTATAGACTATTGCTATGTCTACATAATGTCTATGCCCGGCAGAGCGACTCCATTGCAATATGGCTCTCTGTGCAAAGCAATTTACAACCGTAAAGTCTAAATAGGTGAAACAAATCCAGTGGTAGAAAGTAACTAAGTACAATTACTCAAGTACTGTACTTAAGTACAATTGAGGTATTTGTTACTATGAAAACCTGCATTTCATGTCAGTCAGTCACGACTCATGTCAGTCATATATGGCCGTCTCCATATATGAAGATCACGACACTGACCTCATTAAACCCTTGATAGCCATACATGGAGAAGACTGGATCATCACCTAGATCTGCATATATGGAGGCGGCCTCACGGACACCATGTTGATCTGACCTCATCAAACCCTTAGATCTCCATATATGGAGCTGACCTGTTCTGACATTCCATATGTTAATCCTTCCCCACGCTTCCTTGCTCTTCGATGTCTCCCTTTTGACTGATACTGTACCTGTCCATTCAAACTCTAGACGGGCCCGCCCAAAAGTCATTGGCACAGCCACGCCCGGCAGCCGGTGAAAACTAGAGTAAAATTATAAATGAAAGCCCGGCCCTACCTGGGCCCTAACTGGCCCCTAACTGCATGGTGTCATAGCGCCATGTCGGGAGCCACGAGGGAGGATTAACCAGCCACGCATGTGTCTTATACCGACAACGCATATCAGGAGCCACGGTACACTCCCGTGGCTGTTATCGGCAGTTGTGGAGTATATGTGACTAGATTTGATCGAAGGACTGCCATTGGATTTTTTTGAATTTTCGTTTTTTCATGTCATATGAAAGCAAGGAATCATAGCTTCAAATTGACATATTGGTTGTTCAGTTTGACCAACCAGTTTTGGAGATATGGCTTATAGAAAAATGTCTTGCAGGAGTAGTGGAAAAAAGACCAATCAGAGAAAATGGACTTCTAAGCTTTAGTTCAGTGATCTGTGACTTTAGGGGGCGCTGTTTTCCCTTCATTCCTCCATTAGTCAACTAGCAGTGTTGCCATGTCTGCTTATTATAATTAGTTGGCCTTGTTTCTAAAGAAAAATAATGCATAGGCCTACTGTACCAATTTTATAATAATTTATAACCTGTTAATAAAAATGTATTTGACAAAAATAAAGTGTAGTTGATTATTTGGGCTTGTTTTTAAAGTGTAGTTGATTATGGACACATAATTAAAAAAACAGTAACCAACAGACAACAGGACAGTTTGCTCTCAAACCCTCCCAGCACAAATTGTGCCCTCTTGGCTCTTCTCTAATTCCTCTGTTTCATTAGCCTGTTATTATTATTATTTGTCTGCAGACCCCCATCTGTAAATAATTTATGCCAGACACAAGATTTGTGTTGTTTGTATGCATGTAGATCGGCTATTTTTGCTTATTTTGGGCTTGTTTTCATATACCGGGTTGCTTATTTCTCTCGCAGAAACTGGCAACCCTGCAATGATAGCCGTTAGCTACATTTAGCTAATATATTGATATCAATCCTTTAGCTAAAACAAGTACATTATCGCGCTATATTACATATCGATGCGATCTGCGTTATTATGACCTTAATTTTCATGGCAGGTACATTCCAAAGCAATTAATAATAACCACGTTATGGTGACAAAATGTTACAATGTTTACAATACATTCATTCGAGTCTTCTTCTTCTACTATTGGAAATAGGAAGCCATTTCCGCATTTTCCATTGTTGTGGTCAGCAGTGCCCCCAGCTGGAACATTAGCATGAATTAGCTTTAGGCGGACCAAAATAAACACACTTTTTACAAAATATCGTTGTTAATACTTCTTTCTGTGCTATTTCTGTTAGCCAGTTAGTAAAAGACTAGTATTATCTTCCAAAACGATTGTGTACAAAAAGGCGGATTTTAGCGGAATTTGCATACTTTAGCAGGGAAGCCGTATGTCTAGTTAGCATTGGTTAACCCAATGGTTATAACATTAGACATAGTGACATGTTTAAGCATTTATTTCATATTTATATGTCGATATCAGCTCTGACATTTATTTCAGACCTGCTCTAACATGACATGAATAATAATATAGCTTCAGATAATTTTAGACAGAAAAATAAAAAAGGACAAAGAAAATAGTTTTTCAGCTGTCCTCGACAGTTGCCACCCCCGCGATGGCAGTCTCTATATCGCGTGTGGTCACATATGCAGACGTCAGAATTATGTCAGAACAGGCCAGCTCCATATATGTGACTAAATTTGACTGAGGGGCTGCCATTTTTGAATTTTCGTTTTTATCATAGCTTCAAATTGAAATATTGGTTGTTCAGTTTGACCCACCAGTTTTGGAGATATGGCTTATACAGTAATGTCTTGCAGAAAACAGCGAGTTGAGAAAACAGGCTTGAAAGGTTCACTTATGTGGTCTCTGAATTTTACAACTCGCACGGTGCTATTTTTAGTAGCAAATGCGAGTACCTAGTCGCATTCATTCAGTGGTGGAAAAAGTATTGTTTCAGAAGGAGTGCATTCTCCGACCGGCAGCTGCCAGGGGTATTATGACACTCCACTGCCGCTCCGTGCCACGGCAGTGGAGTGTCATAATCCTCCCACCTTCCCCGGCAGGTGCCGCCCCTCCCCTCGGCAGTGCTGGTCGGAGAATGCCCTCGCTCCTTCTGAAAAAATGCGAGTACTTTTTCCACCACTGAATGAATGAATGACTGAACGAACAAACGAAGGAACTAACAAACAAAGTACCTTTTGTCTCCTCCTCCGGAGTGATGGTGTTGATCTGAGGCAGATGGAAGGTGGAGGACGACGATGGGGGATGGAGTCCACTGGGCGTGGCCGCCGGGTGCAAAGGCTGCTGGGAAGAGGACGTCTTTCTGCTCTCATACAGGAAGACAGTCGCCTGCCTCTGTAGGACCTGCAGGATGGAGAGGAGAGGAGAGGAGAGGAGAGGAGAGGAGAGGAGAGGAGAGGAGAGGAGGAGAGGAGAGGGGAGGGGAGGGGAGAGGGGAGGGGAGGGGAGAGGAGAGGGGAGGGGAGGGGAGGGGAGAGGAGAGGAGAGGAGAGGAGAGGAGAGGAGAGGAGAGGAGAGGAGAGTGAAACGCAGATTCACAGCAAAGTCCATAGAAAATTAAAGAAAATAAGGTTTTTGATTGTGTAGTGAGAAAGTATTACTTTTCTCAACACGCACACTAATCATGAGCGGAAATGTATATAAAACACAAATGTGGATCTGTAAAGCGCAAAGAAAAGGATAAAAGGGGACAAGCAAACTTGTTACAAAATTATTACAATTACACCAATAAAGTTGGGATGAGATTGCCACGCAGCTGGTTGTGCTATGATATGATGGGGCTGCTAATATGAGTGGTGTCTATTCAGGTGTACAAGCAAGAATATTAGAGAAAGAACACCTTGCCCAATGTGTTCATTGTGCCGCTCATAATCTTAACCTTGCCCTCAACGACTCTGTTAAAAACGTCCCTGGAGTAAAGCAATTTTATGACACTGTAGACTCTACAGTGTCATAAAATTGCTTTACTCCAGGGACACCACTGCTGTAGAGGCACTCTACAACGTTTTTGGTCATAGTATCAAAAGATGGGCTTTGCTTAGTGAGTTAATGACGCCAGAGAGCAGAAATATCACAATAAAGCGATTATGTCCAACCCACTGGTCCTCTTTCCATGTATGCGCTTGTTACATTAAGACACAGATATGGAGACATTATAAAAGCCCTTACCAAAATGAACCTTACCAGTGAGAAAAAAGAGGAGCGCGGTGAAGCAAATTTAGCTTTATATTTTTGGTCAACATGCAGACCAAGATTTTGGAATGTATAAACGCTGCCTAACAGTTAATGCAAGCGAAACATCCTCAAAACATCTAGTCTATTGAGAAGTGCACTCAATGTTTTGAAGGAGTACAGGGAGAAATTTGATGAGGCTAAAACTCTTTCTATAGCAACGTAATGGGGCAGTCAAACACAGTTTGAAATAACCAGGGCGAGAAAGGTTAAGCGTCACTTTGACAAGCTTTCTGAAGACAGTCGCCTTGCGGACGCAGAAAGCAACTTTCGGTTCAACGTTTTCTATGCCTGTCTCGACATAATCATACAACAACTTTCCTAACGATTCACCAGCTTGCATGGAACAACACACTGTTGGAAGCTCAGGATGAGGAGTTACACACTGCCCAACGGCTTAGTGAGCACTACAGTCGTGACATAGCCCACAGCTTCCCTGGCCAGCTGCTTTCTTTCAGAACATGTTTCAGGGACCAGATACCAAAACAAAAGTCTGTTGTTGATCTACAATTTACAATTTAGGCATTTAGCAGACGCTCTTAATCCAGAGTGATTTACATTAAGCAAGAACAAAGAATAAAAAAGCATAGCAATACATCAAATACATACAAAGTAGTTATCACGAGTCATGCGTATGCTAGTAACAGTGGAAAATCTATATAATGATGAAACTATGCATATGGCATTAAGCAACTAGTCGACTATTCAACTAGTCGACTAGTAAATCCACTAGTCGACCTTGTTGGTACTAGTTGACTAGTACACAGTAGTACATTTATTCCCCCCCCCCAAAAAAAAAAGAAGAAAAAAAATGCTATAAGTCTACATAAACTGCTCTCTAAGTCTACATAAAATTCTATCTAAGATACATAAGTTGAGCCTTTTCATATGCCTGTAGGAGGTCGAGGCTAGGTCAAGTACTACGGCAAGTGCTATGGGCTGAGGTGGAGTCTGAAGAGGTGTGTTTTCAGACTGCGGCGGAAGATTGGGAGAGAATCTGCAGTTCTGATTGCAATGGGAAGTGCATTCCATAGTTTTGAAGCCAGAAGGGAGAAGAGTTTGGGACGTGTGGAGCATTGGAAACAAGAGGAACAAGAGGAAAAAAATTATTTTGAGAAACGTTTTGGGTGTAGAAATTTGAAGAACATGAGCATTTCACAAGGTGGAGTGACTCTGTGGAACGGTCTGGATGATGAAATAAAAAATAGTGGAACTATTGCACTGTTTAAGAAGAGGTTTAAATATACTTTGCTTATGAGCTACAGAGAAGAAGCATCGGGGGGGGAGGGGGGGTTGAGGGTACATTATGGTTCCACTTAGTGCTAAAATAAATAGACAAATCATAATATAATATAAAGGGAACCTTGATACATTTGTTTATTTTTAAATTGTATAATTAGGGGTAGGACCAGATAAGCTCAGGCTTCATTCCTGCTCCTTTTCGAACTGTACTATATTTTGTTTTGCTTTTGTTTTAACTTTTCTTTTCTTTTAATGCATTATTGTATATTTTGTATTTTTATTGTCATTTTTATTTAAAAGAGTTCGAAATAAACATTCATTAATTCATTCATTCATTGTCCCAGCGTTTTTAGGGAGGCTACTTCCAGCTTCCCTGCGTCGGCTGATCTGAGCGCTCGGGAGGGTTTGTAGGGTGCGATCAGACTTGCAAGATATGGCGGTGCCGTACCTTTGGTTGCTTTGAATGCCAGCATCAGAGTTTTGTATTCTGTGCGGGCAGTGACCGGGAGCCAATAGAGGGAGCGGAGAAGAGGAGTGACATGTGGAGAATTTTGGTTGGTTGAAGATTAAGCGAGCTGCAGCATTTTGGATCAATTGGAGAGGCTTAAGTGCGCATGCCGGTAGGCCAGTAAGGAGGGAGTTACAATAGTCAAGTTTTGACATGACTATTGTAATCCCTCCTTACTGATCTAGCTAAAATGCTCATTGTAAACCACCCAGCAGTGACCTCTACATTCAGTGGTTTGCACAGCCTTCCTATTATTTCTGACTATTTCTGTCACTGTTGCAACCGAGGAGCGCTCATTCTCAAATTAGAACCTAATTAAAAACTACTTAAGAAGCACAATGGGACAGGATAGACACACTGGACTGGCCATGTTGTCGATTGAAGGCTATAGGGGATGCAGGCTATAGGGGATGAGTTTGCAGAGTGGAAGGCACGTCGAGTCCCCCTTTGGTGAGTGAATAGCCTAGGATAGAGGCCTACGTGGTGTAATTGGATTTGTAACGTTATTTACAACGTCATGTACATTTTGTACTTGTAGCTGAATGAGCCGTTGTGGCTGTGCTAGTTCTAGCCAACAGCATTTGTTTCAGCCATTATTTCTATTGATGGCCTATATTTCACAGGATAGGCCATAGAGTATTGGTCATTAGTTGAAGTGGCTTCCAAAGTGCCATGGTCACTGTGTCACTGTCCTTGGTGCTGAACTCTTAATGCTCAATGAATGCAGTTGTGGGCATGTGTTTGTTTGTTTGTTGTATAAGTGATGCAACTTAAGTTGTAATAAAATGTAACTGAATTGAAATGTAACTTCAAGCTTTCATTATTATGCTATGCCTATCTCCATTCTCCATAATGAAACAGTATTGCTTTTTGACTGACTAGCTTCACTGCGCAGTGACGGGATGACGGGATGTCGGTGACTCGGTCTCGGTGCATGTATGTACAGTGTAGTGGCTAATTTACACCAACAATAAAACTTAAAAAAGCCACTAAGGGCACCAGGTAGCGAATCTTACGCAGAGGTAGGAATGAGTCCAGACAGGCAGCGAAGTCAAGTTTAGTGGTGTTTATTTTCAGCTTTTTGGTCCAGACAGCAAAAGATGGAAAATGTTTCAGGTTCATCCCTGACCTGCTGGTAAAAAACCATATGCCTTCCTGGTGCTCTGCTGACTGACTGTGTGTGCTCATTAATTAAGTAACCTCAGCTGTGCCCCAAAACTGCCCATCACCTTCAAAATAAAAGCATATAGCTGCAACACAAAGACTGAAATAATAAGTGTAAACAAACCAAGCAAAATAAACAAATAATAAATGCATTAAATCATTATATAGAAAAATACTTAATTAGCAAAAAATACTTAATAGCTCCCACATTCCAGCCCCTAATTGCGAGAATCACAATTACAATATTTAAACATGTGAGGGAGCTATTTTTCTATCCATGTGCGTGTCTTCTGTGTCCTTCTCTGTAGCCACTGAAAGATAAACAGAGAGTAGACAAGAGAGAGAAAGCAGATAGAAAGGTTGTCCATTGTCTTATTCTGTGGCCTCCACCAGCAGGCAGATCTTCATTACAGGTCTCTCCAGAACGCTGGCTTTGGTTTGGATGCACACAGAGCAGATTGATCTTATGGAGTCGGATTTGGTGCTCAAACACTCGACCCATCTTCCAGGAGCTGAAGCGTCGGCAATGATAATATCTCCTGGGAGGAAGTTTCTTCTTGGAGGTGCCCATCTGTCTGTCTTGCATCACAAGTAAGTATTCAGCTGTCCAGATCCAAAACAGTTCTGCGATATACTGTACTTCATGCTTCCATTTCCTTTTGATATACAAGTCACTTTTTTCAAATAATCCTGGGGGAAAGTCGGGGTTTCCTTTCAGCAGGAGAATGTGGTTTGGGGTGAGGGCCTCAAGGCCATGGGGGTCGTCAGATGCTTTTGTGGGGGTTCTGTCCAACATGTGGTTCTTCCCAGCGTGTCCTAGTTGTTGATGGATGTGATGTAAAATGAGCTGGGAAAGATGCAAGTCTTTGAAATGAATATGGCGCTTTGTTTCTGATGCTAATGCAGACTTTTGCAAACTACCTCCATCTCTGCGGATGTCCTCCTCCAGTATGGGGTCTAATATGTACAGTGGACTGTTCTTGGAGATGATATTTGAACCATGTTTGAGGGAGGCAATGTCATTCTTGAACCTGTGTTTCTGTACAAAATGAATGCTTGCCTTCTCTGCTTCATCACAATCTTCTGGAGTGAGATGTTTTCCAGACAGTGTGCATTTGAAGCTGTGATGATTCTGTTCAATACTTTTGACTCCAGCATCATTGTCACTTTTGGTGGCTTTAAGTTCCTTTCTCTTTTGACTCAGAAGCCTTTTAAGTTCAAAGAATCGGGCGACAGACATTTTAATCTTCCAAGATGAGTCCTTAACGATGGCTGCTGCTTCTCTTTTGACCTCTGGGTCATCGATGGGAATAACTGACTCCATTTCCAGCGTAGGCCACTCGTTTTCAAGCAAATCTGGGCCTTTCCTCTTCGGGTCTTGAAGTTGCTGCAATTCACTTGGCAAGACCGGATCTTCTTTTCTGAAAGGTAAGTCAACGTAATGTTCATTTTTCATTTCGGTTCTCATCGTGAATTGAGTGTCCTCTCTGGGCATTTCCAATTGCCCCTCTGATGTCTTTTCATTCAAAGCATGGTTGTGTTGTTTAATGAGCTTTTCTTCCAGATGTTCAACAGATATGTGATTTGTTGTGACAACAGAGCAGCCAGTTTTAACTCTGCTCTTAGTTCCACTCCTGAGTGGTCCATTGATGACCCAGCCAACTCTTGTTCTGACTGCGTATGGTCCTTCATTTTGGCTATTGATCAGCTCCCATGGTTCCATCACTTTTGCTGCATTAGTTCCGATGAGCATATCCACATCTGCATCCAAGTCATGCAACTTTATGTTCTTCAAGTAGTGCCATTTGTCCACTTCATCCTGTCGTGGAATGTTCACTCGTGACACTGGCATAGCCTTTTGGGTTAAAACATTTGGCAGTTCAATAAAATCATTCATGTCCATGCCCGATACTTCCAAGTGAGACAACACACTGGTACTCACAATTTTCTTTTGCCCCATTGTTCGCAATAGAATACTGGCTGGCTTGCCACTTAGCCCCAGTCTCTTTGCAAGGTTCTGAGTGCAAAAGGTACCGGAACTCCCCGGATCCAAAAATGCATATGTCTGCACAACTCTGTCACTCATTTTGCTTTTCACTTTAACTGCCACAATTGAAAATACAGCATTGTCCTCGTCTCCAGCCCCTATATGGCCACATGTCTGAGACTCATGAGATGCATCACTCCCAGGTTCATGAGCTTCATTATGCTCAATGTGAAGAACTGACGGATGCCTTTTCTGACACACGCCGCAATACAATCTACTCATACAAAATTTGCTTGTGTGTCCCACTTTCAGGCATCCAAAGCAAATCCCATGCTCCTTTATGAAATCTACTTTGTCTTTTTGTGTCTTGGACTCAAACTGTGAGCATTCGTCAAGTGAGTGACTGGTTTGTTGGCAGAATAAACAACATTTTATGTGACTTTTGTTTCCCTCTTTCACTGCAGTGACACTGGTGGCAAAGGTGCCCTGATTCCTCTGCCTTGGTTGACTGACAGTGGGGGGTGGCCTGTTGTAGCTGGTATTTTTTGGATCCTGAATATTTCCGAACAGTGGGTCAGAGACAATTCTAACTTCCTTTTCAAAAAAGTTCACAAGGTCAATAAAAAGTGCTCTGCAACCACGTTGCTCCTGTAAATCACATGCAACACTCCTCCATTTCTCCCTCGTTTTATAAGGAAGCTTCATAACAATATTTCTGAGGTTTGATGGGGTGTCCAACTCACTCATGTGCGTGATTTGTTGTGTTAAATTTGAGCATTCCCTCAAGAAAAGAGAAAAGGATTGCATTGCTTTTACATCTTCTGCTTTAACCATAGGCCAATCGTGAATTTTGTCCATATAAGCAGAGGCAATTTTGTATTCATTTCCAAAATGTTCAGAAAGCAAGGATTTGGCCCTTTGGTAGCCTTGAACAGAGGGTAGATGCTGACAACTTTTCACCAGGTCTCTTGGTTGCCCCCTGGTGTACTGTTCTAAAAAGTGCAAGCGATCGCTTGCATTGTCAGTTTTAACTTCAACACAATTTTCGAAAGATCTGATGAAGGAATGATACTGAAGGGGATCACCATCAAAAATGGGTATGTTTCTCACTGGTAGGGAAGATGCTAAATTTTGCTGTACCAACATATTAGTAATTTCAGTTTGGCGTTGCATAATGTTCACAATGTCATTTTGGGTGCTATTGTTAGATGTCATGTTCGAGGTGGATGCCTGTCCTGTTTGTGGAGCATTGTGAACCATGTGTGTTATTGGTGCTTGAGTGTTATGGGTTGGTGGTCTGAGGTTTGTCTGCAATGTTGCCCTTTGTGTTGTATCCATAAACCTGATGGTCTGTGATGTTGTCTTTGGCCTTACAGTGACAGCCTGGGCCTCAGGGTGAGATACATTTTGCATGTCATTTTTGTCATTTCCCTGTGGGACAAATTGATTAGCTCGAGGGTTGAGTTGGCTTGTCATCCGATTTTGAGCCTTGTTTCTTTCCAGGTATGAGTTCATTCCATCTGATCTTTTGGAGCTGCATTTTGAGCTGGTTTCCAACACATTGAGTTTGGCATTAGTTGCAGCTAGCTCACTCTCCAGAGCCAACTGTTCCTTTTCCTTTCTTATTTTCTCTGTTTCCTTCCTTAATTCCTCCTCCTTTGCTTCCAACTCATGTTTCCTTTTTAATGCATTAATGCGCTCCACAAGTGCTGCTTTGTCAGCCTCAGCCTTTAGCCTGGCAGATGCAGTAGAGGAGGTCCTAGATACATTAGAGTGTGTTGTTTCCCTTGGACATGAAATGTTGGAGGCACTGTCCTCTGGGTTGATATCGTCAATAATAGTACTTTGTATAGTTATAGTCTCAAGATCATCATTGTCAACATTGTCATGTATTTCAGACTCAGTTTCAACATCATTTTCAATTGATACCACATGAGGGTGCCCTGCAGCAAACAACCAACCCTTGACATCCTCAGTGAAATGACACAATTTCACCATTATTGCATTGAAATATGTATTTTGCCTTTTGACCTCCTCCTCAGGCAAATCCATATGTATGAAAGACTCGTGCATATCCATAGCCTCCTCATAACATTTTATGAAGTTACACAAATGACTTTGCACAGATTTCACATTGTCAGTAGATTTCATCAACACACGTATTGGCGCAATGTATTTCTTGGCCTGTTTGATTTTAGCAGATCTTTTTTCTTGGCATGTTTGTATATAAAACTCCAATCCCTTTGCTGTGAACTTGATGTCCCGTTTTGCAGAGGGCTCGGGCTGAGCAACATTCTCCACACTTGACACATTTGAATCACCCACAGGCACTGTCTCGTTTGTCACAACTGGATCCATTTTTCTGAATGTGAATTCACACAAGCAATGTGTAATTAATTTACGTCAGAGATTTAGGAATGAATGACTCACACGTCCAACAAAACTCCCAATATGAATCAACGTGTAGCAGGACAATAATCCAGTCACTCCAATGAGCTTGCCTCCTTCCAATAAGGCTGACAGTTATTCTTCACATACCACTGTTGTTGCTGCGTAGTTTTGTGCGAGTATGATGTCCATTTGGGCCGCTTGGTCCTCTGATCGTATCTTTCACAGCTTGATCCAACCTTCAAAGTGACAGTGCATTGTGCGGGTGTGCCGGCATGGCTGGTGGCTCCATCGATTGCTTTGTTTGAAAGTGCAAGTGCGTCGCAGCGTCGATCAACTCCAACTCCAAACATCCAACAGTGCAAAAAAATCCAAAACAACAATAAAAGTTTCCGCTTCAATAAGGGAGGTTTTTTACTTTATGTAGTGGCTAATTTACACCAACAATAAAACTTAAAAAAGCCACTAAGGGCACCAGGTAGCGAATCTTACGCAGAGGTAGGAATGAGTCCAGACAGGCAGCGAAGTCAAGTTTAGTGGTGTTTATTTTCAGCTTTTTGGTCCAGACAGCAAAAGATGGAAAATGTTTCAGGTTCATCCCTGACCTGCTGGTAAAAAACCATATGCCTTCCTGGTGCTCTGCTGACTGACTGTGTGTGCTCATTAATTAAGTAACCTCAGCTGTGCCCCAAAACTGCCCATCACCTTCAAAATAAAAGCATATAGCTGCAACACAAAGACTGAAATAATAAGTGTAAACAAACCAAGCAAAATAAACAAATAATAAATGCATTAAATCATTATATAGAAAAATACTTAATTAGCAAAAAATACTTAATAGCTCCCACATACAGTAAACTGTATAATAGTTGGGGCCCGGACCATGCGCCTTCCCCCCGGCCCGTAATTAATTTGTTCCACCACTGCATACCTGTATGGTGAGGCAGTAGGTCACCACCATGATGACCAATGGGATGAAGAAGGCCACGAAGGAACCAATCAGCATGAAGTGTATCTCGTTGAGAACACAGCTGCCATTGACGAACACCTTGTCCTTGTTATGCAGGCCGATGACTGGGATAGGCATGGACACACCTGGACACAGAGACAGAGATGGGCATAACACTGGTTACATCAGGGATCTACATACATGGACATAAAAGGTACAATGACCGACAGGTACATATATCCATATATCTTGCTCAGGGACGCGCTTCTACACTACAGTGGCCGTTATCATTCATTAATTTGAGAGAGAGAGAGAGAGAGAGAGAGAGAGAGAGAGAGAGAGAGAGCGGTTGTGCTGGTCAGCTCCCAGTGACCAACAGAAAACTGGGTTTGTAGTTTGTACACCTGTAGATTCCTGACGAAGACCCGGAAGGGTCGAAACGTTGAATCTTCTAATAAGCTTAACAATACGGTGTGTGGACATCCTACCTTCCTTCTGTACTGGTCAGCTCCTATTACCAACAGTAGAAGTCTGTGATGTGTACTGCGCTCAGCCATGCACGGTACTGTTACTGTGTGAATAAGAGGCGAGGTGTATGTGCGACGTGTGTTCTGTCAAGCCTCCCTGGCTGGAATGAAAGCAAACAGAAGGCTGAGCCTTCGCATAAACCAACCCCACAGAAGCACAATGATATAGTGCTTCTGTACTTCTTTGTTTGCGTTTAGATAGTCCAATATGGCTCTTTAAGGCAGTGCGTTTGATCATTGTGTACATGAATGGTTCAAAACAGCAGAGGGCTGTTTATACTCTGCTGGCAGATGTAGTAGTTTGAACGACCGCTCAATCCCTGCATGGAACATTACAGGTTCAAAGCCGCTTGTGTGCCATTTGAATTTCATTGCAAGGCTTATGAGGGAAACACAGATTAAGATGAATGCACCCTAATCCCTTTTTCTTGTTGTGCCCTTTTATCATCATCAATGAGTGTGTGCGCGCCTGCGTGTGTGTGTGTGTGTGTGTGTGTGTGTGTGTGTGTGTGTGTGTGTGTGTGTGTGTGTGCGCGCGTGTGCGTGCGTGCGTGCATGCCACTTCTATATTTCTTCTGTCTGTGTATCAGCGTATGTGTACTGGTGTGTATGAGTAGTGTACACCTAAGCTCACAATGCAGTTGTGAGCTTGTAGATCTGCTATTTTCGACAACACCCGAGTAACACCTGAGAGCAAGCAAAAAACTAAGTGTGCATCCTATGTGCATCCTCAAAGTTAAAAGTCAAAGTTGTACGATTTGTCGTTACCGCAGTGAAATTTGTTCTCCGCATTTGACCCATCTCTTGGAGCGGTGAGCCGCAGCCAAGGAGGGGTGAGCTGCAGCTGTGCCGCGCTCGGGAATCATTTGATTAGTTGATTTGACCCCCCAATACAACCCATTGATGCTGAGTGCCAAGCAGGGAGGCATTGGGTCCCATTCTTACAGTCTTTGGTATGACCCAGCCCGGGGATCGAACCCCAACCTCCCAGTTTCAGGGAGAACACTCTAACCACAAGGCCACTGACTGGTCCTATGTCATTTACAATGTGAGGGACTTCATATATTTGTCTAAATGTTTTTAAACCAAAAACAATCTCACACACACTGGAAATAGGGTCCATTTGGAAGGAACCCTTAGGGTCCCTGGACCCAACTTCTTAGAACCGCCGGATTCATATCCAGACTAATAGTTCCTGAATAAAATGACCTTTGCATTTGGCTGGATAGATTCTCCAATCTCAGTAACACACTGCCAACATTTCTTTTTTGCAGAAACAAATCAAGCTTCATTCATGATTTGCTAGTAAGAGGATTTTTGAAGCAATTTTCATATCAGTTCTGGATTAGAGTGATGCAATTTATAGAAATGCTGCCATGCACTCGTATACCAGCAGACACCAGTCTATTATTCTGCTCTAACTGCAGATCAAATGATTGGCTAACACTTCCCACAAGTACAGGCTCAACTTTGAAAGACTGTTGTTAGGTTTACGCATAGTTTTACTGAGGTTACGTTTAGGAATAAGGTTAGGTTTACGCATAGTTTTACTGAGGTTACGTTTAGGAATAAGGTTAGGTTTACGCATAGTTTTACTGAGGTTACGTTTAGGAATAAGGTTAGGTTTAGGTGTAGTTTTACTGAGGTTACGTTTAGGAATAGGGATGCATGGAGCTCGATAACCGACACCCGAAAACATCCTGTGTCCTCTATCATCACAGAAACTCTCCCTTTCCTCCCCCATGAGGAGCATGTGAGGACACCAGGCCCATGAAGACATTAACAGTAGCAGGGGAGGAACGTTATGCAGCGGGTGTCCGCCCGTTAGCCTCGTGCACGCGCATTTTCACGCGGGAAAAAGTGGCTTTTTCTTTCCCTCTCCACAGTCCACACACAAGTTATGAACAAACTGACAAAGGCAATTAACCAGGCTTAGCTGATACTGTGATACAGCATATTAAATATATTCAGTAGTCCTAGTAACAGCAATCTGTTTTGAATGATATAAATACAAATAAATGCAGAATCGCCACGCAGCAGGCTATGGCACAGAAACCCTGCACTCTACGGGCACAGCGGCCATAGAACACAACAGAGGCACAGACACCCATTAGGAAAAAATGCCATATTTAGGCTACACAATTGCATTTGGCACAGCGCAGTGTGCCGCCGAGCGCGACCCGACCGGCCAGAATACGATACAAAATATATCCCAGTTCAATTGGGGCACAGCGGCCCGACCGTCAGTCAGAACACAATAAGACAGTAGGTCTATACCTACTGTGGGGGGCGATGTTCTCACACCAAGGTCACACAGGAGGCAGTTTCACATTTGGCCAACTCTGGCACGGTTTTTATTCACAGAAATGATGCGGACAAAAGGTAAGTGCATTGGGCTAGACAAAGTCAGTCTTTTCCTCTTTCAGGGGGGCCCAGCGAGGAGGATCGGCAGCGGACCAGCAGAGGACCAGCGGAGGACCAGGTGAGGTGAGTAGGTTTAGCATTAGGGTTTTCCTTCCCTTCTTTTAGGTTTGTGCATAACTCAAATTTATTCTGTTTAAAGATCAAATTAGGAGCGCTCAAATCAACTCTTTCTTACAGGGAGCTGGAGGAGCGTCGACCGGTAAATAGGTTTAGGCCGGGGTCTTTCCTCAGACAACAGGTGAGTTTAACATATTAGATCGACAACGCTAATACTTGCACTTGATTCTTCTATTTACAACTTGTTTTGGATTTGGGCCCACCAAATAAATCAATAATCCTTTTCTGAGCCATGCTGTAATTTGATAACAGCAACAACACTGACACTCTGAAAGCTGAGTATAAATGTAAACCGGAAACAACGTCAGCAGAGCAGAGCAGCAGACAAAAAGTGTAGTTGTAGAATTTTTTATAGACATAGTTTGCGTGCACTTCCACTTCCAGCACCCCCCCCCCCCCTTCCCACGGTGATGGAGGAGACTGAGAATCATGTGCACTGATTGGCCACAAGCCTTGAGAGAGCCCGCGGTGATGGAGGAGACTGAGAATCATGTGCACTGATTGGCCACAAGCCTTGAGAGAGCCATCTCATGTCCTCAACGCCGGTGGCCCAACGTGTAGAGGTCAAGGCAAACACACGCAGCAGGCAAACGAAACATATATTGCGCTGAGGACATGAGAGGGGTATGGTATAGGTCTAGAGGTCTACTCGGTACAGAGCTCAACAGAGAGCTCAAAGAGCTTAGTAGTTCTATTGGCTAACCTTCTTTTATCGCAACAGTTCACATGCTGCTGTGTTTGCACAATTGTATTTCTTCCAGTATAGGGATGAGATTTTCTTTTCGTTGGTCATGTTTTCAAACTCACATTGGGTGAGTCTGTGGGAATTCACTCTCATGGCATTTCCTATCTCTCTCTCTCTCTCTCTCTCTCTCTCCTTCCCCCCAACAAGGCTTAACTTGTGCAAGAGCTGGTTCGAGCAGAGCTCCGGTACCTACCTGCTGAGCTCTGGCAAATCTAGAAGTTGGATCCCGAGAGAGCAGAGAGAGAGCAGAGAAAACAGAAGCAAGATATGTGAACTGTTGCAATAAAAGAAGGTTGGAATGCAACCTGCATCCTAAGGACTACTAACCATTGAGCTCTGTACCCTGTAGACCTCTAGACTTACAGCACATATAAACAGAGCTACTACCTTTAAAAACATTTCAAATCTGAGGCTTTTTTGTACACTATTTAAATAGTTTTGAGAACAAATGCTGCTAATTGTCCCAACGTGACTGCAAGAGATTGCTGTTATTTGTTAAAAAGCTATGAAGCTTTTTATATAACATAACATATTCACGCATTGTGACATAGCTCTGTTTAATACAATTCTGTACCCCCTCCAAAACCGTATGTCGTGTATTTCCACACAACTAAACTCACTAAACTCACTAAACTAGAGAAGACTGGAGTTCTCTAAACTAAAGCAAACTGTAGTCAAAACCTTACATCAGGATCAGATGAAGAAACGCAGGCAGAGAGAGTGAACTGAAGATCCCAGAGTTGATCATTTATTCAAACCAAAGACAGCAGAGAGCTTCGCCATGGCCATGGGTGGCCTACGGGAGCACAAGCAAAGCTGACCACCTCAGCGGCCACTGGCCAGCCTGCTAAGACTACTAGTTTAACATTGCAGTAACGAGACAAAATATAGTACTTTTGCATAGACGGAGTTGAATACAGGAAGGGTGGAGTTTTAAGATTTTACATAGAGAGTGAAAAGAAACATTTGGTGTCTTCAGAAACATCCAGAAGGTTCCTTGAGACAATAGAATGCTACATTTCTCCCACACCTGACACAGCCTCAAAGGGTTAGAATAATGCAGGGTACTCAGGGTGCTTGGGCTGAGGTGATGACCCCAGACTCTCAGTCTCCTTCTCACCCATGATGATTGACTTAGCACCGTGATCAAAGTGTAGGCTAGTCAAACATTTGACATAGAATATTGTAAATATGGAATTATGAAATATATGGATGGTCACGAGACCACACGTACATTTTCTTAAACTGTCCATATTATATGATTTTGACACTTGCAAATCAAATCAAAATACAAATCATTACGATAAGTGGTTTTCAACTTGAGAAGAATGTCTGTCTGACTTAACGGAACTTTGTTTCTTTCTGGCCCACTGAACTGCCAGCACTTTTCTGTGAGCAAACTATGATGAACACATCCAGAGATCGAGTGAGAGTTCTGCAGGGAGGCCCAAAATACCAAAACTAATAATAACTCCTCTCCTATACTACAAGCTTTCACATCCATTAACGATGGCCTGTGTGTGTATCTACACCCCAGGCCATTTTGTTACAGAAAATTGCTCTAACAAGCCTAGCAGGGATTAGAGGAAGAGAGAGGAAGAGAGAGATCAGAGTTTTCAGGAACACAATCACTGCCCAGCAGTCACTTTTGATTACAGAGTAGTCTACCTCTGTGAGCACTTAGCTTTTACAAAAAAAAGTAGGTTTGGCATCAAAATAATTATATTTCAGGAACCAAAGTAAAAGTTAAAATAGTTTTCAAAGTTTGTCAAACATTTATAGGAACATAGCGTCACATAGCAATATGTTGAGAGCGTGGCGGCGCGGTGTGTGGGGGGGGGGGATCTATGAAAAAAGATGGAAGTGATGTTATAATACAATGGACATTTCGAGATAATTGCAATAGTCACCGAGATATGGCCATTTGCAGTACGTGTTAAACATTGTACAATTTAAAGATGGGGTGCCACAATTTTTGTACTATATTTCATTAGACACCCTGGAGTCGTTTTTATGTGTAATGATGTATTCTCTTTGTATTTAGGGCTGAACCCTTGACAGTCAAACGGGCCAATGAAATAAACAGTAATATAGTGACATCACACTATCAGCCCCTCCCCTAACCCCTCCCCCTTTATCATACAACTACAGCTATGGGTGCGGCTTCAGTTCAGGTGGATCACCACCCATCACCACCCACCAGGCAAACCAGGCATACTTAATGAACTGGTGGGCGTGTCCACATAAAAGCATGATTTTAACAAATACTGTACACTTTTTGGAAAAAGTTCTTCCTCCTTATATTATAATAATACCTGATGAACATGTTTTAGGGTGGAAAAAAATCGTGGCACTCCATCTTTACGTTTTTTTGGTGCGACTGTTCTCATGGCAGACCACTGAACAGCATTTGTGCCAAGGCTGGTGAGGATTGGAGCAACGGTGTGCCTGTGGCCCCCGAGTGGGTCGGGTGGCACGTGGCCCCCGTCTGAGTAACATTAAATATCTCTGACTTCTGTACGGAGAATCTGCACTGGCAGGCAGCAATTATACTCTAGTAGCCGTTTTTCACCTTGTTCCCCGGGTATTCATAATTCACCTTTAGCTAAGCCCCGCCATCTCCCACTTAGACGCTCCATTGAGACACTTTCCAGCCGGGCTCATTCATTCCAATGTAAATAACCTGGATTTTACACATTAAATACTGGTTCATTTTTGGAACCAGACCTTCAAAATCTCTTCCAAATCCGTCAACAAGGCCTGCCATATGCACTGGAAAAAAATGTGTGACATTTCTTTTTTTAAACAATGTTTTATCATATAGGAAAACTATTGGTGGAGAGGTTTGTCTAACCCATGTTTGCTTAGCTGTGATTGGACCATAGCAGTTTGGGGAGGGGCTTATAGCTATAGGTCAATTATGCAAGAAATAGTGATTTCTCATGACAGCCACATTGGCCTGAAATAGTAGGGTAAACACAGGAGTAACAACTAATTAAGGTTGCAGTATAGGAATCGGACCGTTAAAGGAATCGTTAAGGAACTAGCATCGTTAAAACGGATCCCGACCCTGTGTGTGTTTGTTCACACTCCTCCTCTGCAGGCAGCAATTATTTACTCCCCTCCATTAGTCTAGTGGCCGTACATTAAAACCACAATTGCCTGCATTGCCCTTTGCACACAAAAGCCATGTCTCGCCTTGTGCTTTAAAACATTTTTTTAAAATAATTTGCAGCTCATTCTTTTCACCCAGTGTCAATTATCTAATGTAATCCTGGGCGCTACACTTCCTGGGGGGCAGCGGACTGACCTCATGCTTCCTTCTATGCATGAGTAGTCCAAGCTGCTTCTTTTCACCTGACAGGGGAGAGTTTCACCGGCCGGATGTAGCGCGTGGAAGGAACACATTATTCCGACCAGTTCCTTTCCCCTCCATCAGGCACCCCGACTGTGCCACCGTGCCCCTATCTCACCTTGTGCTATAACAGGTATTCGTAAGTATGTAAGACAGTGATTTCTCATGGCAGCACACGTTGACACACATTGACCTGAAATAGTAGGGTAAACACAGGTGGTGTGACAACTAATTAAGGTTGCATTCCATTCCAGTCAAACAGACACTCAGCCTGGTTCAGCTACTGTGCACGTTGGCCCACTAATGGCTGTATGCTGTCGGACAGAAAGCTCTTATCTCCATATTCTAACTTTTATTTTTTCTCGAAAATTCACTCCCCTGCTTGATCATACTACAGAATCATACTACTCACACTAAAACATCAAACGTATACCAGATCCAGATCGGCTACTTTTAATATTTTTTGAATTTGAATCCTGAAAAGTAACAGTTTTGGACAGGGGCCAAGATCGAGAGCATAAAAAAACCGATATATGATATTAGACTGGATATTGTCTGTGATTTTGGAAAATTTTACTATTGTGATATGGCATAAGTGTTCTATAAAAATATAAATATCGGATCAGGAAAAATCAGTATTGGCAGATACTCAAAATCAAATGATTGGAATCACAAATTGGGAGCACAAAAAAAAGAAAATGTGATCGGGACATCCCTAGTTTTTGACATACTAGGTTTCCACCTGACGCTGTGCTACACTAAAGGGATAAGGTCCTTAATTAGTATAATTGGGAACACCTGTGTTTACTATTTCATTTTGTTGTTAATTTGGCTGCTGTGAAAAAGAAAAGTCTATTCTCTGGCAGACTGAGGTATACAGTATAAACGTAGATGCCTCGTTGGCAGCTGCTGTCCATTGGAGCATCATCATTTTTGGGGGGGAAGCCGTGCATTACTGCTAAGCAGGATGCTCTCTCCTCTATTAATCATCATCATGACTCGACAAATGGTGGTTCGGGCATCTGGTTAGGATGCCTCTCGGGCGTCGCCCTAGGGAGGTCCTCGAGGCACGTCCCACTGGGAGGAGACCCCGGGGCAGACCAAGGCATAGTTGGAGGAATCACATCGACTCACTGGCCTTGGAACACCTCAGGATTTCTCTGGAGAGAGAAGTCTGGAGCTCTCTGGTGGAGCTGTTGCCCCCGCGACCCGACTACGGATAATTGGTTGAAGATGGATGGATGGATGCATGACTCGACAAATTCTCAGCCGATTTCACTTGGTTTGGTTTGTTATGTGACGTCAGACCGGACGTCAGACCGCAAGTTGCATTTACTATGAAATCGTATATATGGTGCCCAGGTCTCGTGGAGATCCCTGCTGTCATAGTAAATGCGACCTGTTGTCGCAATTAAGCCCATATATGGAGATCCCTGATGTCATCAATATTGGCCAGAAACTCTACATCTGACCTCAAACCCTTAGATCTCCATATATGGATATACCTTTTGGACGAGGGTCGGCAGCCGATTACATATGATTCTGGGGGTCCTTGACATGAATAGTTCTTCATAAAACAGTCATGATTTAGAAGACATTTGTAGAATCTGATGGTACTGTATGTGCCTCCCAGGCTACATGCGTTCGTTCCCGCTCCTCCTCACTCACCTATGGAGATGGTCCAGACCGCAGCAATCTTCATCATGGCCTTGGTCCTGGAGTTGAAGCGGCTGTGCTCGATGGGGCTGCGTATGGCCACGTATCTGTCCAGGGAGATGGCGCACAGGTGCATGATGGACGCCGTGGAGAACAGCACGTCCAGGTAGATCCAGATGGGACACAAAGCGCTGGGCAGCGGCCACGCATAGTCTGCATGAGAGAGAGAGAGAGGACGGGGGGGGAGAGAGAGAGAGAGAGAGAGAGAGAGAGAGAGAGAGAGAGAGAGAGGACGGGGGGGGGGGGAGAGAGAGAGAGAGAGAGAGAGAGAGAGAGAGAGAGAGAGAGAGAGAGAGAGGATAATGCTATACTGTAGGGCTAAAACTTGCCTTTATGAACACATTTGTGAAGAACGCTAGTGGTAAGCATTTCTCTTGCAGATTTGCCACACATTTAGAAAATTTTCCCTTATTAAATACTGAGGAACAGCTTTGAGCTCATCACGGTGTGGATTAACTTCCCATGCCAAAAAGTCAAATTAAACTTTAAATTAAGAGAGAAAGGAAGAAAGAAAGATATAATTCAAATTATTTTTTTAAATTGAAAAGCAGAGCGAGAGAGAGAGAAAGAGCGAGAGAGAGAGAGAGAGAGCGCGCAAGTACTAATTCTAATCAGATTACGAAAAAAAACTGGAAAAAAGCACTTTAGTTGCAGACGCAGTCATTCCACAATCCTAAATTAATTTTATAATAATGGGTAATCTAAATGTAATGAATCCTCCTCCAGTGTGTGTGTGTGTGTGTGCGCATGCTCGTTCGTTCGTGCACACTTTCTGAGCGTGCTTAACTATATATGGCCTTCAATTAACTTACTAGACCTGTACGTGGCTGTCGGCCACCGGCCTACTTGAGAACGATGCAACTTTGGAACCTAATAATACCTGTTGTCAACTTGTCATAGCACCCGTTTTAACTGTCTGTCTGTGTCCCACATGGAGATCTCTGTTGTATCTGCCTGTCTGCCTGTGTCTGACGAGGGCAAACTGACTGACTGTGAAAAGTGGACTGGTTAAGTAATCAATTGTCAGGTTTCCATGGCAATTAATTGGCTGAGGCAGAGGCAGGAAATTGCAGAGTTTAGGAGATTTAGGCTGATTAGGCCCACTGGCAGAGCCTGAGCAGAGCTTTTTGTGGTGGTTCTGGAGAACCGTGGGCCGGACAACCGACTCGATAACGGGCACTGCACTCCCTGCGGGGGTGTGGAACGCGTGTGTCGAATTAGACACACCGTACACACAGACACGCACGCATGCAGACACACAGAGACATGGCGCATTTATAGTAGGATTATGTACACACACAGTGTACTATTACTGTCTACGAAATTAGCACTGTATCTTGCTAATGATGAACATGACTTTATCGTCAAGATGCTAATTACTGCACATTTCTTCATCAGTAATTTTAACAGTGTACTTTAAAAAGATGAAACAACTTGAGAACTGGGGATGGCTGTGGTTAAAGCCTTGGCCTGGAAGAGAGGTCATCAGGTGGATCCAACCTTTAGAGTCAGTGTTTCCACCCTCAACCACTACACTCTCCAGTTGGCGGGTCGAGAAGTGATTGGCCAAAATACTGCCCCTCTCATCCAGGCTTCCAGCTATAGACAAATCCACGGAGGGGCGCCCCGGGCTCAGCCTTCACCGAGGCGCAACCAGCACCAATCAGCCACACCCAGCCAACAGGGAAGGCAGTGTCCTGCCGGCCAGGTGCAGCCAACCAGCGCAGACCACACCCCAGCAACCGCCGCGCCAAGGGCACGCCCCTGCGGACCCGTCCATTGTCGTCCTTCTTATGCCAGAGCCAACAGGAGGCTCTCTCTGCCGTGTGTGTTCTTGGGGGATTGCAGGCACTGAGAGGTCTCTAGGACTATGGTTTGCCTCCTACGTCTCACCAGACTGTCCGTCCTTGTCCACACTTGGCCTTACTCTGGTGTATTTGAGTCAAGAGAGCCTTCCCTGCGTCACTGTCATTGCTGTTGTCGTTGAATCTGTCCTATAGCGAGTCTCCCTTCCTCCCCTCCTCTGGGGGCATTGCTCATTTGTACGATCTGTATAGCTTGCTTACTGCCCTCTTGCGAGTGCTGTGTGTGTGTGTGTGTGTGTGTGTGTGTGTGTGTGTGTGTGTGTGTGTGTGTGTGTGTGTGTGTGTGTGTGTGTGTGTATGTTCATGCATGCCAAGGGGAAGTGAGCTTGTTAAACTGGCAGAGGTCAACAAACAGAATTAAGGTCACCACATGACACAGCACATCTGTCATTTTCCTCTTCTATCTCTCTCTCCCTCCCCCTCGCTCCCTCTCCCTCCCTCTCTCTCTCTCTCTCTAATAATATAATAATATTAACTTACATAATAAGTTAATATTAATATACTTAATACTTAATAATGTAAGTGTGATCAATTTGGGCCTGCAAAGTCGTAACAGCGGCCGGGTGGAAAGTGGAAACCCCCTCCTCGTTATAATGGTATGCTCCCAGAGTCCCAGCAACAGCATCGGGGGAAGTTCAGTCCGCTCAGATCAATCTGGCAGGGACCGAGGGAGGCTAATGTAGCCTACTGTACTGTATTGTTTACGCTCCGGAGTCCGGACCCATGCAGTTTAATAATATACAGTCACACCAGAATGCACACTGCTGTCTCGTGTCTCATCACAACCCAATGCGCGACCCGTGAAGTCGGGGGGGAAAAAAAAAAAAAAAAGAGAGAAAAGGAAAAAGATGGAGTGACAAATCGTTAGCAACAACAAGCTAACGGTGGTGGTGGTGGTGTTATCTCCGCCTGTAATCTAGGTTGAACCCTGACACCAGCGTTGCAAAAACAGACAGATCTACAAGCTCTCAACACGTTACAAACGGCGCTGCAGAGACGGTCGCGTCTGCGGTTCTCAATGCGTTTGTTTTTGCAGCGCTGGTGTCGGGGTTCGTTCACGTTGTCAATAACAGACAGATCTACAAGCTCTCAACGCGTTGCAAACGGTGCCGCAGAGACGCCGTTTGCAACGCGTTGAGAAAAAAAGACAGATCCACAAGCTCTCAAAAAAAAGACAGATCCACAAGCAACATTAAACCCTCGTTAAATAACTCGTCCAAACTCGTCCTTGGCAGGTAAAGCGATATTAATATATTGAATCATGGTAAATTCAGGGGTTGAACGTTGGGGTATACTGAAAACCTACTGTATATAAGGCAAAATTTTGAATTATGCTTTACAGTAAGTAGCATGTGACATGTCAAACTAGGGGTTATTCATGAATCAGAATCAATTGCAAGCATTAGTTTTGCACGACAAACACTCCTTGGGCTAAAACGGCCACGTCTTCACAAATTTGATGAGGTCATTTGAGGACATTTTGGACAAGTGGCTATGGCCGTGTGTTTTTCGTGCAAAGTTAATGCTTGGAATGGGTTCAGAATCATGAATAACCCCTAGTTTGACATATGTCACATGCTACTTAAAGCATAATTCTAATGTGATTTGCCAACGGGTTGGCCTATAAAGGCCAACCCGTTGCCACCCTGCTTTTTCAATGCAAAGTGCCAACATGGCTGCCATGTGAATATAGTCTCTTCATACATTTTATCCTCAACCCTGCTTTGGGGGACAAGGCGTGATAGATGAGTGGAGAGCGCTACTGTCTGGCATTTCCTCCTGCAATTTAACCTCTGGGTTGGATTATTACAATTTGTTTGTGGCCCAGCGAGTCTCCATCTGGTGCAGAACGCTGCTGGCCGTGTTGTACTGACAACATCTAGGAAACATGACAACATGTGTCACATGCGAGTCTCTAGCTGTACTGAATGGCTCCCTGTAAACTCCAGAATGATATTTAAAATGCTTCTCCTCGCCTATGAAGCTTCATGGTCATCTTAAAGAGCTTGTTGTACCCCATTAGCTCTCTCTGTTCACACTATACTATTGTTTTTTTATTTTCTGCACGCCTTTGGCAAGCCTGGAGAAATAAAATACGATGTGAGCCTGGGGCGCTTTGTGCTCACAATGGCAAATGGTGCATTTATATGGTGCTTTTATCCCAAGCGTTTTACATAGATTGTGCATTACATTCACCCATTCACACACACATTCATACAACTGACGGCGGATGCAAGGCACCAACCTGCACATCGGGAGAAATTAGGAGTTCAGAGTCTTGCTCAAGGACAATTCTACACTAATTCTGGGGAGCCCAGGATCGAACTGGGATCCTCGCGGTTCCCATCCGGCTGCTCTACCGGCCGCTCACTGCCTCACAGGTTCAGCTCACCGCTCACAGCTCACAGCTGGCCGGATGTATGGAGAACCGGGATGACTGGAAGCGACGATGGAAGGCTTGTCTGAGGACGACCTAGAGAGACCGCAACACGGACTAGAAGTGAACCGTATACTCAGACCACCTCGAGGTGGTTTGACTATTTCTGGTCGTCGGAGTATTTCTACTCTCTACTCTTTCCTTTCCGTATAGGGCCCTGTAGGGGGGTTGATCGTGCCCGGGAGCTTAGGCGGGCCCCCTTCAAAGCTTCCCAACTCCTGCAAGTTTGGCATCCCTGGCTGGGCTCTCTCTCTCTCTCTCTCTCTCCCTCTCCCTCTCCCTCTCCCCCTCTCCCCTCTCCCCTCTCCCCCCCAGCTGGTTCATTTCATCTATTACTGCCAAAGATCGTGTTCTTCTCCATCTCTTCCCTCATGGCTGCCAACTCACTCTCATTCAAGGCTGACAACTCAACTTCCTCCACTGTTCCCTGGGCCAATAACAAAGCCAAGCGGCATGCTCTGTATCTGTATACTGTAGATTGCTCGGGGGCGGTTGGTTAGTTGCATTCCGGAGGGTCTTTATGTACCACATCAGACTGAATAGTACATTTTAAATGGCAGTGATGACAGCTCACAGCACAACAGGAAAGGGCCCTGGATGGAGTCTACACAAGAATGCTATGAATGGCACAAGGACAGTGTCTGACTGTCACACTTCATGGACGGACCACTTCAGAAATGTGGTCCTCTGCGGGGAGACATACCACGGATCACAGGCAAAGACATGCAGAGAGAGAGAAGGATGATGCTGGCAGGGCACTGTCGTCAGGCACCCGGAACTAGTGGCAAGCAAACTGACTGCAGGGAGCCCAACCCAGGGCAAAACCAGAAAAGGCAAGAAGGTGCACCACTTATGTAGAAGCACTGTGGTGTGATAGCTTAGCTAACAACACTGTAGAGCTGAAGACAGGAGAGTGTGGAGGACAGCGATTCAGGAGTTCCTCACTCTACAATTTACAATTTAGGCATTTAGCAGACGCTCTTAATCCAGAGCGACTTACATTAAGCAATAACAAAAGCATGGCATACATCACATATAGAAAAAGTAGTTATCATGAATCATGCGTAAACTAAGAACGTAACAGTGGAGTATCTATGTAAACTATACATACTATACTATATAATATGTTATACATGTGTACTATAAAGTGCTATGACTACATAAAGTGCAATTCTAGAGCTGTCTACGTAACAAGCTATAAGTCTGTTTAAAATACTATCTAAGTCTACATAATGTGCTATCTAAGGGGCTAACTCTCACATCACAAATGGCTAGTCCATGTTATTTCGATATGGGAACGGTTAAAAATGACAGAAATACAACAATACAGTGGGGTTTTTGATCATAGGCTGTACAAGAATATGTATGAAGGGAACCGTCCATCACTTGAACCATTGGTTTCTACAGGCCCGGTAAAAGGTTTTATTCTGCCGGAAAGCAACGATATGCTTAGTGCTGGTGCTGTGTTTTGGCAGCCTCTATGCTGGAGGCTTTCAGTCTCATCTCTTTGGTGAGGCTCTGGAGGGCTTCTGTGTGATGGATCGCAGCGTTTCTCTCCATAGAAGTTACTGCTGTTCATGTCCGACCAACTGTAAGGTGTCTCTATATCTCTGGATCAGTGTATTTGGCTGCGGACAAATTTTCTATCGAAAACAGCAGATTTACAAGCTCATATTGGGGCACAAAGTGACACGCTAGCTTCTATAGGCCCTATATCTGCTATTTTTGAACAGCCAAACGTATAGCGTATATAGCGGTCCAGGCACTTAGGCTACAAAAGAAAAATCACACCTGTGTGAAGTAAGGGGTGCTCTAATCATCGTACATCATCATCAAGAATGGTAGTCCCTTATTGGCCAAGGGTGGCCACCGACATACATTTGCAGATTTGCTCAGACACATGATGTAAATCTCCATTCATTGTCAATGGCATTTAATGTTTGTGTTCAAACAGAATCTACACTATAGCTGTTTATAGAAGGGGCTACTGGGCTAGTTAGTGCCCCTCAAAACATTATAATGACAAAATCACACCTGTGTGAAGTGAGGGGCACTCTTATCATCGTACATCATCATGATGTAACATGTCTATTTGCTCAGACACATATGACGTAAATTCTCCATTCATTGCCAATGGGAATTTAATGTTTGTGTGGGACGTATCTACACTAATAGCTGAATATCGGAGCTGCGGCTAGTGCTCAAAAAATACAAAATCTGTGGAACCAAGTCAAACAAAATGTAATGTATAATCTCCTATAGTTCCAAGCGCTTGTAAGGGTGGGGGGGGTGTCACCTGATGAAGGCCTACCATGGCCGAAACATGTGGTTCTGTTTGTTGGCGTTTTAAAATAAATGGGACACTGTGCAGGAGCTGAGACTGTGTGCAGACTTCCCTCCTTTTAACACTGAAAATGTATGAGAACCATGTTGCTCTAGGGGTCAATGTCTGGATGACATGACTCGGCATGTCATCCCCCTGGCTGGGCTCTCTTGCAGTCTCTCTCTCTCTCTCTCTCTCTCTCTCTCTCTCTCTCTCTCTCTCTCTCTCTCTCTATTACTGCCAAAAAATAAACCATTTCCCCCCCTATCTCTTCTCTCATGGCTGCCAACACCAGCCATGGTGATTGTGACTCAAGGCCACCAACTCAGCCTGCATTGGTGAATGTCCTTCAAGGCTGCATGCCAACTTTGCTCGCTTCTCTTCCGTTCTCCGGGGCAACAAATAAAAGAAAAAGGCAAATTGCTTTCTCTGTCGATTGCCTGGGGTTGGTTATGTCCCAGAGGGTATTACCATGCCGGACTGAATTCTAAATAGAAAATGTTTATTTTAGTGTGACGTCAATACGAGAGCAGGTTACTGAGGCCCATTCCAAAAATGTCTTCTAAATCCTAATTTCTGCGTGCTGCTCTAACTTTTTTCTAACTTTTTCAGGACAAGAATGAAAATCAACTAGCAGGACACTGCCAAAGACATCAACCGCCAGCCAGCAAATTGGTTCTGCGGGAACCAACTCACAGGCATCGAACTGGCCAGATGTAAAGATTTGCCCAAATTTGCCCAGAATTTCTCACAACTCTACTTGAGCTGGATTCGGGGAAAGTGGTGATAAGACACATGCAAGTATCTGACAATAAAGGTCACAATACCAACTGTGATGAGGCAGTATTGCTTTGTTATAATATTATAAGGCTTTCTTATAAGAGTTCTGCCTGACGGCAGAGATATAACAACATCAGATTACGGTATAGTAAAGAAAAGCGCTTTCCCGGCACTTTGGAATGACCAGCAGCACATAAATGAAGTACAATATATACTGGCAGTCAGCAGCAGGTAATGATCAATAGGTCTTTAAGACACACTCCCGCCTAAATAAATGATCCTCTGGCCACAACTAATGTATCATACCTAACGGGCTGCGCGTGCACGCGCACGCACTCACACACTCACACACTCACACACACACACACACACACACACACACAGTGTTGCAGAGTGGCTCACAGCCACAGCCTGATGACCTAGACGTCTAATATCTCCCCCGAGCTATAGGGAATTCCCTTTGGCTTAGTGGTTAAGATGTTGGTTTAACACGCGGTAGACCCGAGTTGGAAACCCGGGCGTTACACGTGCACACACAGACACGCATGAACAGGATGTACACACATGTGTGGGGAATGAGAACCGGGTGGCTGCTCAGTAGGATCTATACTGGAGACTCCGCTGATTATTATAAATTGACTTAACTCAGGAATGCTGCGAAAACCAACACATCTCCATATGGATTAATTCAAGGCTTCATGAGGTGTTTAATTCAGTGGTTTTCAACCCGCTTCATATCAAGGCAATTATTTATTATTTATTCGAGCCACGGACCACCATTTGAGGAGATGTATCCTCTCAGACCCAAAACTAAAGAATATTTTCTTGTCGTTTGATTTTGTCTACAATTCCATGCTTTTGGCAAACGTTTATCAAAATAACAATTCTTCTACATTCAAATTGTATAGACTTCTTGTAAATTAAGTAATGCAGATGTTTAAAGGAGCATTCAGTGATTTGGGTGATTTGAAAACCACCCAGTCTGCCCCGGTAACAAAATGTGCACATGCACACGTACTACAGTGAGGGGAAGTGCAACAGGCCAACAGCATGTGCACCAAGGCCACCCCACTCGATCATGATTGGAGGAAGGCCCCTCTCATCCTGATTGGATGAAGGCTTTGCCACCCGCCACCAATACTGAATACTGGCTCACTGGGGACAGGGAGGAACTCCATATATGGTCAGCACACTCTATAGTAGGGAGGATTATCCAAAAAAAAGGGGAAAAAAGTGATATTTGAATGAAGTGAAATCACTGAATATACCTTTAACAATAATGTAACTCTTGAGAGCGTAAAATGACACCAAATGGACCGCATTTTACGCTCTCAAGATTTAAAAATCTATAAGGGTCCATTTGGTTACCAACTCCCCATCGGTCAGCTGGGGACCACCTGGAACCCTCTCAAGGACCAGTGGTGGTCCCTGGACCACTGGTTGAAAACCACTGGTTTAATTGATAGAAATGAGTAATTGTATGGGTGAACTACTCCTTATAGAGTACAATCTGATTAGGCTACTTCTTCAAGCACTGTGTGTGGTTATTTTGGAGCGTTTGCTTGTGCGTGCTACAGTATCAGGGACTGAGTCAATCGATGAAGATAAATAGCACCCTGCAGGATTGATTACACTGTGTCTATTATTGATCTGCACATCGTGTGAAAACTGTTCCATGTTTGTCTTCTTGCGCACGCGCGCGCGCACACACACACACACACACACACACACACACACACACACACACACACACACACACACACACACACACACACACACACACACACACACACACACACACACACACACACACACACACACACACACACACACACACACACACACACACACACGCGCACACACACACACACACACACACACGCACGCAAGCACATTTGTGCTGGCGTCTTGGCATGATGTACAAAGGCAGAAGTGATAAGGACACCTGGAGAGAAACAGTTTCTTCGTGTGTCTGTTTGTGTGTCTAACGTCAATGAGCACCACTGCGAGCTATCAATGGACAGCACAGCTTCAACTAGCAGATAAACAGAGTGGGAGAGAGACAGAGACATGCAGGCAGGGAGAGAGAGAGAGAGAGAGAGAGAGAGAGAGAGAGAGAGAGAGAGAGAGAGAGAGAGAGAGAGAGAGAGAGAAAGACATAATTGCTGTGCAGCATTATTACTATAGGCATTATGGGATTTAACCTCAAACAAATTGCAACAGAAACTCTTTCAACTTTTTTTGAGGGGGGCTAATTCAGCTATAGTGTAGATTCTTGTCCTCACACAAACGTTAAATGCCATTGACAATGAATGGAGAATTTACATCATGTGTCTGAGCAAATCGGCTATTTTGTCCTAACAGAAACATTAAATGCCATTGACAATGAATGGACATTTTACGTCGTATGTGTCTGAGCAAATGATGACGATGATAAGAGCGCCCCTCACTTCACACAGGTGTGATCTTTTTCGCTTCATAAGCAGTAATCACAAATTTGATGGTTATCACATTTGGTGCATGGCTATTGCCGTGTTTATCCCAAGGATTGTTTTTCGTGCAAAACAAATGCTTGCAATGGACTCAGAATCATGAAACCCCCCTAGTTTGACACGTCACATGTTACTTAAATCAGAATTATATTTTGAGAATTTTACCTTATGGTTGTTAATGGCATAGACATATAATGGTCTTCCGGCTCTGAGGCGTGTGTTCTCGAGATGGGGTAAAATTTGATGTCCATGAGAGGCAATTATACTGGCATGTGCGAAAAGACGCAACCGGTATAGGAGGTGCATCGCCATGAAGAACGACAGCATTGAAGTGCAAATGTCACCACCTGCACTATTACAAATGTCAACATAATAGAGTGGAATTATGGCAATAAAGCACCACCTAGATACATGAAACCGGCATGTTCTTCAGTCTTGAGGCTTACATGATGCCATGGGCTTTGTGAAGCTTGTTGCATGCTGACAGGGAAGTGGAGATTGTGATGCTAATTACAGAGAGAAAGGTTTCTCATAATGAGGGGAAGCAAGCTGCAGCGTCCTATAGGAACAGCGAACAGCTGGCCAGTTAGGGATTTGGGGTTTTGACAGCTGCATTGAAAATTAAATAATTATGAAGGCAAATTTACATTTGTGTGTGTGTGTGTGTGTGTGTGTGTGTGTGTGTGTGTGTGTGCGTGTGCGTGTGTGCGTGTGTGCGTGAATGCGTCTTTGGTTCCCCAGCTTTTGTGATTGCATCTATTCACTAACAAACTGTAATTATGCCATAACTGTTCATGGAGAAACATTGTGATCGAGGATCTCTTGAATCTGAAGAAGCCTATAATCCATGTGCCTTCCTTCGCCTCCTTAGTGGTGCCGCGTGCCCAAAATAGCAGACCTACAAACTCACAAGAGAGCTTGGAAGAGAGTATATGAATCGGTCTTGACACACGGGACATGCAGTGTCAAAACGAATGATGTCATCCAACTCTGTCCCCAACTCTCCATAGACGGTGTGTTGTTTTGTCCCACTTTGCATCAGACATGACAGGGACAGGACTCTCAGGACTGACAGGACCTCATTGAACATGTTTAAACCCATGGTCTGATTCTAAAAATGCCTTTTAAATACCAACCGTTTTCTGAAAAACCTGATCTTGTTTATCTGCAATTTTTTAATAGCCGAAGTATAAAACAATGGTCAAAGCGGTTGACCTCATCAAACCCTGTACACTCAGGACACGCTCCATATATGGCCAGTACAGAATTAATTCCATATGCTGATCTGACCCCTCCATGCCAAAGCGCCAGCGCTCGCCCAGCGGATGCGTGCACGTGACGACAGTAATAATATGCAATGTGGCATTGAGTGTGGAAATATAGTGGCCCTCTCCATCGTCAAAGTTGCCCACCCTTGACGTATGTTGATCAGCGATATGGGCATGACCAGGATGCAAATCAGGTGCACCATGGGTAATGTAGTCCACTCACTCCTTACCGTACAGTATGTTGATCAGCGATACGGGCATGACCAGGATGCCCACCAGCATGTCGGCCACGGCCAGCGAGCGCAGGAAGAAGTTGGTGGCGTTCTGCAGCTTCTTCTCCAGAGACACGGCCAGGATCACCAGGATGTTGCCGCCCACCGTCAGTGCGATGATCACCAGGATGAGCAGTGCCGGCCAGTTCTTATCCTTGATGATGGCCGCCGCCTGCAGCGACACCGCCCCAGAGGCGCCGTGCTGGGGGTGGGACGGAAAGTGGTGGGAAAATAGTACTGGAATTCAAAATGTACTCGAGTGAAAGTAGAAAAGTATTGGCATCAAAATATATGTACTTATAGTACCAAAAGTAGAAAGTACGTACTCTTTATGCAGAATGTCCCGTTTCAAGTGTTCAAATGTTTACACATCTTTTGAAAATAGCAGATCTACAAGCTCGCATCGCTTGGCCGAAATGCATATACAGGTAATGCTGAAGTGGTTAATGTTTGTTTTGTAATAATAATCAAAATCTATAAAGTAACTAGTAACTAACGTTTTAAAATAGGAGTAATAAATAGGAGTAAAAGTACAGTATTACAGTAAAATGTACTCGTCATTATTTGGAATCAACAATCAATATAGTATATCAGTGGTTTTCAACCAGTGGTCCGGGGACCACCAGTGGTCCTTGAGAAGGTTCCAGGTGGTCCCCAGCTGAATGATGGAGAGTTGGTAACCAAATGAACCATTATACTGTAGATACTTTAACTCTTGAGAGCGTAAAAAGGTCAATGTTTGCCTGTTATCTCTCCTAATGGTACCAACATCAACACAGCATGGAATTGTGGACAAAATCTTATCCAACGATAACAAAATATTCTACGTTTTGGGTCTGATCAAATGGTGGTCCGAATAAATTATGGGCCTTGATATGGAAAGGGTTGAAAACCATTAGGGCCTCACTCAGACCTTTACAACAGATTGCTGTATGCTTGCTGTATACAAAGGGTGTGACACAGCTTGCCCCAATGCATTTCCAATGGGAGTCACATGGTCTGACACAACACTTGTGTTGTATGAGGGGGAGGGGCGCAGTCGAAACACAGCCAAAAGCCATACAATACAACAGCTTGTAGTCCAAAATGTAGTCCTCAAACCATGTGACTTCCATTGGAAATGAATTGGGGCGGCCATGACACTCACAGCATTCATACAACAAGCATGCAGCAATGCTGCAAAGGTCTGAGTGAGGCCTAGGGATGTCCGATATTGACTTTTTTACCGATATCCGATATCCCGATATTGTCCAACTCCAAATTTCCGATACCGATATCAACCGATATCAACTGATACAGAGCTTTTTCCAGTGGTGGAAAAAAGTACTCAAAATATTTACTTAAGTAAAAGTATAAATACTGCAATATAGAAATAATCGTTACAAGTACATTCCACATGTACTTAATATAGTACGAAATATAGGGCTGAAGTATTTGTCACAGATGAGGCCTATTTGCCAGTGCAGAAGCATAATTGCCTTGATGCCTGAGATAACGAGCACCAACGAGGACCAGGTGCACACTGCACAGACACACTCTGCAGTGCTCTAATGTGAAAGTGACTGAAGCTTCAATATCCTTTCTCTCCAAAAGCCCATATGGAATATTAAGGATTACTGTGATTATGGTAGGCTCACATTTCACACACACCATACAGTAAGAACTCCTGTAACTTTTTAAAAATAAAATATATATATATATATTTTTTTCCCCGATATTTTCCGATATAACATTGTTATGCCTATATCGGCCGATAATATCGGGAGGCCGATAATACCGGACATCCCTAAAAACCACTTCAGTATATCGATATATCGTAACGTGGCCTCTGTATCGTGAGGTTTACAGCAGGCAATACCCACCAGCTGGCCGCTGAGGTTGGTGTCGGGCTGGGCGGGGCCTCCGGCGGCAGAGAGGAGGCCGCCGCCCCCCGCCGCCGCGCCGATGCTCCCGCTGATGCCCGCCGCCACGCCCGCTCCCCAGGAGGGCGACGAGGCGGCGGCGCTCTGGTTGAGGCCCACCAGGGAGCTGATGTTGTTCCACACGCCCACCTCCAGTGAGGAGGTGGTGGCGGAGCCGCCGCCGAACCCGCCCAGGAGAGCTCGTGCCGGGCCGCCACCCATTGCCATCGCGGAGTCCCCTCCCCAGACCCCTCCCCCCCTGCCTTTGTCCCTCCTCTACTCCCGGACGTTCCAGGAACGGAGAGGCAGGAGGTAGAGGGAGGGAGGGAGCGGGAGGGCGGACTATCCCAGCTGCACTACAACCCCTGTCACCAGCAGAGGGAGGCAGCGGGGCGGCGGGGTGGAGCCCTGCTACTCGGCATTAGGGGAGAGAGTGAGGCTTATTGGGTAAAGTTTTGTAATGTTCCAATCCAAAAAACGTGTTCCTCGATCTCAACGGGGCTTTTATGAATAAACTGTGGAGAGATGACAGAGGGGAGGATTAGATGGGGGAGTGGCAGGGGGAGGGGACTAGGAAAGGAGGGTAGGGAAGGAGGGAGGGAGGGAGGAAGAGGTTGAGGAGTTGTCGTGTGTTTGATTCCCTGCTAGCTCGCCGCGGTGCCAAATGGACTCAAACCTGCCATTTTGTCTCTGCTCGGTGACTGGCCGTGAGGTCCAAAGAATGGTGTTCTCTGAGACCTGTTGGAGGAGTGGGAGGCTCAGTCGCAAAGTGTTCCTCTCCTGGGCTCAGACAGCCTCCCAAGAGTCCCACGGATGAGGCCAAAATCCGTGTGATTCATGGCGGATAAGCGCCAGCCCATCCTCCTGTTCCCTTTTAGTAAAATCCTTTTTCAGTGCGACAGCGATTAGCAATATAGCGTAGGAGTGCTGGGTATAGGGATGGTGTAGCAGACAGTATTTTTTCAGGTGGTTGAAACCTGTTCTTTTTCCCTTTATATCAGGATGTCAGCTAGAGGACAGGACCTGGAAGAGACAGAGACAACAAAAAGAGAAGATTTAGTAGAATTAGCATAGAATATTAACAATTTTGTTCTCACACATTTTATTACCCACAAAAATACAAAATGACAGTTTTGGAGACACTCAGGCAGTCAATGAGTTAAGTACGCGTCTAACATGAGCTCAAGTAATACACTTCTACCTCAAAATGCAAAGTGTGTCCGACTTTCTGTCTCTCTCTCTCTCTCTGAACTCAAACACACCCAACCAGACTCCTCTCCTCTCCTCTCCTCTCCTCTCCTCTCCTCATCCATCATGCATACAGTTCTCGTCATCGTGAAGGTTGTGAGTGGCGAGGTCATCAGAGACATTCAGTCAATCTGAGGAGAGTGGACAGGACGGAGACAACGCCACACAAATGTTTACACTGCAGGTGGCCGTGCAGTGTGTGTGTGTGTGTGTGTGCGCGCGTATGCACACATGCATGCATGTTTGTTTTATTCATTCACCCTATGCTACAGACAGATATCGTTTAATACTTCATAAACCTACGTAGGGGAACTGTGTATGTGTGCTGTGTGTGTGTGTGTGTGTGTGCGCACGTATGCGTGTGCGTGTGTGTGTGTGTGCGCGCAAGCATGCGTGCATGCTTATTGCTTAAGCTCATTAAAGTGCATGAGTGACATTAAACATGCTGCTTGCTGACTGTACCAGCAGGCGTTTCATTTAGGTATACACACACAGACAGGTATCCACGCAGATGGGTACGCACAGTGCGTGTGTGTGTGTGTTGTATGTGTGTGTGTGCAGTGACAGCTCAACCCCTCCCAGTGGACACAATCAAGAACAACACTTTTTGCGTTTATGCGCCCATTGTTTAGAGCACATGCATTTGCCTGCTAATGTTTGTTGAGGGGGGCTATAGCCCCTCCTATGCACAGCTTTCTGTGTTTGTAGCAAGGAATGTGCTCAGCTGATTGGCTGAGCACGGAATGTGATGTATAAGAGCGTCCCTCACTTCACACAAGTGTGATTTTTATGTAAAAATCACATACATTTTTTATGTAAAAATCACATACATTTTTTATGTAAAAGTCACACCTGTGTGAACTGAGTGGTGCAACTCCCCTCTCCCCCTGCCTCTCTCTCTCTCTCTCTCTCTCTCTCTCTCTCTCTCTCTCTCTCTCTCTCTCTCTCTCTCTCTCTCTGTAATTAGCACTAGGCAACAGTGCAACACTATCTCTCTCTCTCTCTCCGTTTCTGGCACAAAAGCACCAGTGGTTGCACCACTCAAAAACCAGACATTCTTTGACCAGTATTGACCAGTTGACCCTGATGAAGGCCCATGCAGCCCGAAACGCCTTGGTCGTTTTGTTTTATAAATCTAATGAAATAAAGGATTTTTCTACCTCAACTGCACAGAGCTGCCTTTGATCCTCTTTAAAGTTCGCCACCTTCTTACCTCCTTCCACATTGATCTTTACTCAAAGGTGCTGTATCTCCTAATTTTTTTACGGTGGAGTTTCATGACGCTTTGCAGATTGAAAGAGGATAATTCAAGCTTGCCTTGCAGCTGCAATGTTGGTGAGTTTTAACGCCGAAGTGTCAGAGGAACTCTTATCTATTCAGGGAATCTGACTAGAATTAACTTTCTTAAAGGAGAATTCCATGCTAGAAGGCTTTCTTACCTTTATTTGTAGTTGTTACATGCCCACCAAAGAGGTCCAGGTGTTATTTTGTGCAAAAGTGCATTATTGGCTATTTCCCCTACCATAAGCCCTCAATGGGGGTTGGGGTTTTGTGCTAATTCGCTTATTTCCATCGAAATAAGTAGTAAAGTGCGCCGCTCGGGATACTATTTACATTATGAAGAGGATATATTTAAAAAAAAAAAGATTTTTGAGCGATGGAAATGAGCACCCCATAGCCCCATTCAATTCAATGCAATTCATTGAGGGCTTATGGTAGGGGAAATAGCCAATATTGCGCTTTTGCACAAAATAACACCTGGACCTCTTTGGTGGGGACGTAACAACTACAAATAAAGGTAAGAAAGCCTTCTAGTATGGAATTCTCCTTTAATTAAAGCAGATCGGACTTTTCCATTTGTTTGAATGGGCTGTCAATGGAGGGTGTTGCGACTTTAGATTCAACCCATTATAACAAATCTAGTGTTGCAATTTGCGGCTAGTGTGAACAGATAAAATAGCCAACTCAATTCAGCATTCAGTTGCATGTTGGTTTACGGTACATCCATAAATGTTTTAGTGTTTACGTTCCTACACACGGCCTCAGTTGAACCTCTGCAGCAGTCTCGTTAAATGTGTGATAAAGCAACACTGCGGAGATGCAGCTTTTTCAGTCAAAACAACAAAGAACTTTGTTTTTTCTTGTTCGCCTTCCTTTTAATCGACGTTTCGTGTTTTTCTTATCTCTCTAATGGAAACCACTTTGAGGCTGCATGTTTTATATGAAATGCGCTAACAAATAAAGCTTATCCGTGTGTCTGTCTGTTTGTTTGTGTGTGTGTGTGTGTTTTTTGTGCGTGCGTGCGTGCGTGCGTGCGTGCGTGCGTGCGTGCGTGCGTGCGTGCGTGCGTGCGTGCGTTCGTGCGTGTGCAAAGTGCATGTGTCTATCTGTGAGTAAGTGTGGACAAACACTGTCTTGTGTGACAATGTGTGCGTTTGCCTTTCTCATACGCTTTCCTTATCTGTGTAAGAGAGTGTGCCTGCTTGCCTTTGTGTGCAGTAGAAGTCATTACCGTGCTTCCTTGGGTGCCTGTGTGTGTGTGTGTGTGTGTGTGTGTGTGTGTGTGTGTATGTGTGTGTGTGTGTGTGTGTGTGTGTGTGTGTGTGTGTGTGTGTGTGTATGTGTGTGTGTGTGTGTGTGTGTGTGTGTGTGTGTGTGTGTTTTCTAAGATGTAGGAACTTGCGTGTCTTTCTCTGCCTGTGATGCTTGCGGGGGCGCCAAAGCTTTGGCCTCACGCCACCATTTTTTGTTGAAAACATTTTCTAAAAGAAGCATTTTTTTAAATAAAAAAGCATTGCACTGCATCACAACGTGACGTGTTGTGAGCTTGTAGATGAACTATTGTCAATAACTTTCCGCCAGGGCCTAATTTGTAGGGGTGGGACGATATGGGTCAAAATACGATATCTGTGGCGATATTAGGCCCTCGATAATAATAATACCACGATATTTCGCTATATTGCAAAATTCAATATATATTTTTTAGCAAAAGGCAGATGCACACCTCAGAAGGCTAGTGACAGGTGTGTAGGGCAATAGAGCATACATTGCCTGGGCCATGGCTCAGTGGTCCAGGCACCTTGGCTGGCAATCCAGTCTGGCAGTGTGCCGCGGGTTCGACTCCCGATCCCGACGGCCTTTACTGCATGTCTTCCCCCCCATCTCTCTCCCAATTTCCTGTCAGGCTACTGTCTGTCCCTCCATAAAATATATAAAATAAAGGCGAAAGCCACAAAAAGAAAATAGAGCATACATAAAAAAGGTATCTTTGAAAAACAAAGAAAAGGTCCCACACACTGTCAGACACTTGCCAAAATGTTGCTCTTTATTAGGTCGACGTTTCGGTCGATTAGACCTTCATCAGGACAGACAATGTCCTGTCCGAAACATCCACCTAATAAGGAGCAACATTTTGGCAAGTGTCTGACAGTGTGCGGGACCCTTTCTTTGTTTTTCAAAGATATTCAAAATACTTGATTTCATTAACGATATATCACGATATCTGTAACTGAAAATGAAAAAATAACCGTAAAAGGCAAAAATCTGGAATCTTACAAGATTTTTTGTGTCACAAACCGTCCAACAAGTACATGAATCTTGCCTCCTCCAAACAGTAAAACACTGACTGCATACGTAGCTCTCTGGGGCTATTATGTGGTCAAATGGCTTTTAGTCAAATTCATCAGCTCTGTCATGTCATCTAATCATTTACAAATTAAGTACTGGTTTCCGCCCAACAGTGACGACATGCACAACTCAAATCCAGTTTAGGGGCTAACTCCAATACATTACTGCTATAGGAGCGAGAGACAGAGAGAGATAAGGGGGAAGATGGGGGGTGGCGGGGGCGTTGCATTGCCGGGATGGAACAAAACATTGCTGTCGGGCGGAAAACATTATTTTTTTATTATAGCCTACTTAAAATTTGTTAAAATATTTCCTCAAAGTTACTTAAAATAGTGAAAATAGGCAAAGTAGTAGATATACTACATTTGTGTTACATTTTTGAGTGGTGTAAACCACTCCTACAACTGGCTTTGTTAGTTTGTCTGTCTGTCGGTTCGTACCAAAAAATGAGCATGGTTGCTATGGTCACCCAGTTCACACGGGTGTGATTTCATTACGTCAGACATTACGTCAGACCACAGCTGATCAGTCTATATAAGACCTTACACCACTCAGTTCACACGGGTGTGATTTTTGTATGATGATGGGCATTCATCTTAAAATCTCTCATCTGTATGCATAATTTACAGGCAGTCTGATTAGTTTCAAGTTAAAGATTAGACAGAGCTCGGGATTGTGTGTGTATGTGTGTCGTGTGTGACATGTGTGACATGTGTGTGTGTGTGTGTGTGTGTGACGTGTGACGTGTGTGTGTGTGTGTGTGTGTGTGTGCACGTTTGCACATGTAGCCTACTGTGTATAATACTGTAGGCAACTGTACTCATGAATAATACAGTAATAACAAATAATTGTGCGTGTGCTCATTGCGCATATTGTTGCTCTCGGGCACATGGTATTTCCATGATTAAATGCGTTAGTTTTTTTGTAAATCGATGCCCTACTTCATCATTCAACGGCGATAAATGTAGTGAAAATATGATCTATGGTCACTATTTGAATTTAAAAACATCCATCCATCCATCCATCCATCCATCAATCTTCAACCCCTCATCCAAAATCGGGTCGCGGGGGTAAGACATTAGCAACATTAGCACTCCTGAACTACATCTCAGTAAGACAGCCCTCCCCCTATCCACAAGGAGGAGCAGTGCACCAAAGCATTATAGGAATTGTAGTCCAGGAAGGAAGTGAGCCCAGTGTTGATGACATCAGAGACACTGGGCTCACTGCTAAAAATCTAAAACCACATATTACACACATAAAGACCCCCAGGAAAGTGTTCTAAATCTTCTAAACGTCATTAACATATATTTGTTTTGCAAAAAGGGTGAAGTGTCCCTTTGATGCAGACAAGCAGCCCTGAGCTTATAGTGATTGGAGAGTCTGTCTGCTAATCAGAAGGTCTCTGGTCTCCTGACCTCTTGTCTATGTTGAAGTGTCCCCCCCCCCACACACACACTCACCAGACTAATCATGACCACATCAGCTGGGTGAAACTGAAATAAGCTGAGAGAGAGAGAGAGAGAGACAGAGACTTATGTCGCATTTACACCAGGATGCTTTACTGCAATTAAAACGAATCCTGCTGCATAAAGTGTGCTTCGTTTGGGCAGGCTTGAAGGCTCATTCGAATTCTGGTACGGATTGAACAAACATTTTAATTCACCAAGAAATCAGGGGTTTCGATTCGCTTCAAAGTGCATCAGAGTGCGGATCACCGCAGGTGTGAATACGATCGCATTAAATATAGGGAATGAACCAAAGAAGGTGCCATTGTGGGATGAAGTTGGTATTTGGCACACGATGAGGAAGGAGAAGGCATTATTACGCTGCGTGAAGATGTCCTGTGGACAGACAGGGTCTAATGAAGAGATTTAAGCCCTTATCGTAATATGGCCAGTCGATATCAAATGCTGAAGGTTACACACATGAACAATGCAGTGTACAGGATATATAGCGAGAGAATGGAGGCCATTGGGTTCCATCTCAAACGCAGTCAATTAAATTCAAGAATGATGCAACTTCACCCCCCAATCAGACAGAATCTACCAAAGTACAGGTGTGAATGTAAATGCAAACGGCGCGCATCAAAACAGCCGCCTCTATTATTTTCAATGGACCTATCCCACAGCGGCGGCATCAGACGCGCGTTCAGCGCATCGCACGGCGCTCCGATGCGCCAATATTCTATTTCCGGCCGTTGCCGTGCGGTGAATGTGTTTTTATTTTTTTTACTAAAACTGTACAACGTTGGCAGCCGCGCAGCAGAGGGCCGCGTCCTGAGGGCCGCGTCCACTTGACGCGCGTCGATTCTGTGCTGCTACGCTGCGCAGCCTGTGTGTGTTGGGCTTTAGAGAGACAGAAGGTATGAGTGGAGTCCACAGGGAAGATGTTTCTGGGGAATGATATGCAGACTGACACACGTGCACGCACGCACGCACGCACGCACACACGCACACACACACACACACACACCACACACACACACACGACGGCCTTTGCCGTGTTTCACTCCCCGTCTCCCTCCCCATTCTTCCTGTCTCCTGTCTACTATCAATAAAGGCATAAAAGCTAAAACAAATCTTAAAAAGCCATTAAAAATATTGCGTCCTCACTATTGTCTTCAATGTTTATGCTTACACACTTTTGTTTTCAATGTTTGTGTTTACACAGACCCTTCAAGCTGGACATACGCCCCTCAAAAATAAACACATTTTTTACTCAGATTTGACTCATATGCATATAAAGAATCAACTGAAAAAATCCCTGTGACTGCTGTCGAATAAGTAACATTTTCGCTAGAAACAGACAATCAAATATGACTGAATGACTATCGTAAATGATACAGAGACACCTCCCCGACAATATCGCAGAGGCAGCTTGTGTATTTTTGGACCACAATATTTATATGAGCCGATTTTAAGAAACCCAGTGTTATTCTCCATTTAGAGAATACTTCTGGGAACCAGGAGCTGAGGGAGTCACGTCAGGACTTCTGTGCTCCATTTGACCTGCATGGTCTTGTTCATATTATGAAGTATAAGCCTCTTATGCCTTGCTCATACTGTGTAGAGTCTACACAGTAGACGGATCATGTCGCTTACTCAGTGACAGAAAAAATACTCACATTTCTTTACTTAAGTAAACGTTTCTCTAGTAGAATCTCAACGCTTTGTGGACGGGAAGAACGCTCCTCCTTAGATACTTAAATACAAAATGATTATTTTTGTGCGGGGGGTCCCCAATTCAAATATGGTTGTTTTGGGAGGAGTCCCCCAGTTCACATTATGATTATTTTGGGGGGTCACGGCCTGAAAAGGTTGCGAACCACTGCTCTAGTGGCTGCAATTGGGATGGTCTATCTTTAGATATGAAATGAACGAAGAAAGATGTCTGTCCTTCCTCCCTCCCTTCGTTACGTCACACCCAAGCCCCCAGCGAGGCTCTCCAACGTTGAGGCGTGGTAAGAGCGGGGACTGCAGGGTCCGCCTGCAGTCCCCGCTCTTGGAGTTATGACGAGGAAACCCCGTGCATCTGGGCTTTAACATTGAACGCTCGTTTGCACTTCCGAAAAAATGCGGAAGTAGACCGTTCTTCCGGGTGCTTCAAAAAGCCACTGAGCAACTTCCACTGAAATTAATAGTCTCTATCCTTTTAATATTCTATGGTCACACCCCAGCCGGCCATCACTCCCAAGCGAATAACCTCGCCCCTCGGTCAGGGCTGCAGACTTTGTCCTCGTTTTCCACCGCAAAAAAAACTAATTTCTTCAGACTCCACCTTGCCCCCCTCCCTAGCACTCCGCTTTCTATCCTCCTTGATATTTTGATAGCTGGTGCTTGATGTGCAGAAGTATGTTGTTGTACGTATGTACGCGTTCACGTAATGTTATTGAAATAATACTGCTTGTCCACAAAGGGTAAGAGTGTTTTGTCTTGTATCCTAGTTACTTCGTACAGATGTGCCATTTGAGAACATGCCCTGCCATTGGCAATTCAGTAGATTGTCAGACTCAGAAACAGAACATAGTCAGTGAGAAAGGGGGGCATTTGCCAAGGTGTTATACTGTATGTTAATCCTATTCAGATTACTGAATAGATAGAGTTCCTCTGCTGGACACTTATTTTCAGTAGCAAAGCAGTAGAATTAGCATTAGGCTAATCCGTGAATAAAACCTGCAGGGAAAACATGCATTTTCAGAAAACCTATTCAGGAAAATACCAGGAAAACGTGAAGAGTTGGAATGGCACATCTGGAAGCATTTATTCTTTTGCATTTACGTTGTCGTTTGCTGATTATTATTAGGGTTCACGCCACTTACAGTGACACTTTTGCGAGTGTTTGCTAAATTGTTATGCAAATTTATCGACACCGCAATTCCAACAACCACTTACCTCTCCTCCACTCCTCCTCCTCCTCCTCCTCTTCCTCCTCCTCCTCCGATCGATGCGTCTGAACCTCTGCTCGCTGCCGTTCTCTGTTGCCGTGGCAACAAACCTCTCCTCCGTTATCCTCCGCTACTTTTCCAGCTGCGTCTATGCCTCGTTTATCTACCGCTCCATACCGCCGGAGAGAGGGATCAACGCTGTCCATCTGTCTGTTGTTGATAGGAGGGGGGAGGGTGGTGGAGAGGAAGAGAGAGAGAGAGTAGACATGGAACACATGCCAATAAAGCACCCTGATTTCGTTTGAATTTAACTGAGTGAGTGAGAGTGAGAGTAAGGACACAGAGAGAGAGACACAGTAAAAGAGTGAGAGAAAGAAAGAAGTAGAGGAGGGAGACAAAGTATAGACAACAAATAAGAAAGCATCAGTGTGTGTGTGTGTGTGTGTGTGTGTGTGTGTGTGTGTGTGTGTGTGTGTGTGTGTGTGTGTGTGTGTGTGTGTGTGTGTGTGTGTGTGTGTGCGCGTGTGCGTGTGTCAGTCACACAGTCAAAGCCAAAGTAATTTCATCCAGTCTTGTGTGATGTGCCATCTGTGTGGCGAGGTAAGGTTAGCAGTAACAAAGCATGCGTGGTGCTGAGCGATGCCTTTGGTTTGGTGCCAGCAGGATTTCGGGAACTGACAGCAAAGTCCCTCCCATCAAAGTCAAAGTCACTTCCAAAAGCAAACAACATAACGCCACATTCTTCTTTTGTGACAGACCACAACATTCTTCTTTTGTGACAGACACAACCGACACCTCCCATGGTGTACTGAACTCAGCTAGACACCTCTGGCACCTCTGACGCGGACACAAACAGATGGCCGCAATTATTATTTTGATGGAATTTTAAGCCATTTTTAGAAACAGTACTACTACTTCTCCCAGGCTAGCTGTTCTCAGTGGTGTAAAGTAACTAACTACATTTACTTAAGTACTGTACTTCCATTCTGAGGAATTTGTACTTACTTCACTGGAGTATTTCTGATTTCCAATACTTCTACCCCACTACATCTCAGAGGCAAATATTGTACTTTTACTCCTCTACAATTATTTATTACTTGAACAAGCAGAGCGAGCAAGTACTGGCCTTCCATAGTTTTGGTCTTGCACGCTCGAAAACAACCTGGTCACGTGGTTCATGTACTCGCGCAAGCCCATAGCCAATGTATGTATGTCGGGGCGCACGCATCTCATGACGTCTGTACTACAATCGAAACAGATTTGGTTACGTCACCATCAACAGCCAATAAGGAACCACCGTTCTTGGTGAAGGTATGTTAACCGTGCAAGACCCAAATATACTAAAAGCAGCAGTTGTACCCAGACAGCAGCAGAGAGCTTTAAGACTCGGAACACCGGTCATACCCTCAAAGAAGATGTTAAAGATAGAAATCAAAATCTGACAATCCATATCAAGCTTTGCCTTGTAGAAAGTAATTCAGAAGTTGGAACCAGAGCTTTCGAACTCAAAACAGCAGTTGTACCATTCTACTCATTGTTTTCGCTACAGATCACCGTAGAACTGAGAGACGAAGACCACATTGCAGGGTGTTACCAGACAGACAACTGGGAATAATTGACAAGACTCATGCAAACCGATGCAAAACTTGGTTGCTTTGGTTAGGTTTCAAGGTTGGTATAAGTGGTGATGCCAGTGGTGAGCGCAACTCATGGCGCGCTTTGCTTGCGCACAAGTAGGCCATACATGGACTACTTGTGTGCAAGTTGCATCTCGACAGAGTGCATTTCTAGTTGAAAACTTTAGTTACTAGTTACTTTGTAGATTTTGATTAGTATTACAAAGCATGCTTTCACGACTTCAGCCCTATATACATTTCGACCATTTGAAAATAGCAGATCGACAAGATCACAATGCATCGCGATGCAACGCATTGTGCGATTGTAGATCTGCTATTTTTCTAAAGATTTTTAAACTAGGTAGGCCTGAAAATTATGTTCGAGGGGAAATTATTTTGGGTATAGTTCTTATTTCGGTTGTGGTTCCGGCCTGATGACTATACAAACAAGTGACTACAACATGACGGATATCATCCACTCCCGACCGGATCACACAGCGATTTAGTAACAGACCAGGCTTTTCCTCCGAGGTGCAAAGCCTGGTCTGTTACGGTGTGGTGACGCGAGGTTAGCTATGTAGTGTGCGATCGTGAGTGTTCAGTGCAGCAGTGTGTGTGTGCGCACACTTGTGTGCATGTGTCTAGCCTTGTGTCTCAGTGTTTATAGTGTGCGTACGTGCGTGCTCGTGCATGTGTGTGTATGTGTGTGTGTGTGTGAGTAGTGCAGACTGTCTTTAATCAGTGGAGCTGCTAAGCTGTGAGGTCATACTGTACATAAACGGCACAGATGGAACACCATTATAGAAATGGCTTGAGTGGATGAATGGAAGGAGACTCACACTAACAGACTACATTATTGATTGCATGCATTGTACTTTCACGCCAATAAACCTCGAATTGAACCGACTTCAGAGACAATGTGATGACGAGATGGAAGAGGGATGATTAGAGAGGCTTTGGATGGATGGAGAGAGAGAGAGAGAGAGAGAGAGAGAGAGAGAGAGATCTGTAATTTAAATAAACTAGTCCATACCTGTTTAGGTAGCTGTTCTTTTTTTAAGGAGTGCTAGCCCCTAGCCCCTTTCCCTTCAATTGACATTGAAGGGAAAACTTACGTCATATGTAAATGAGCAAATCGGCTAACCAATCACATGTTGGTGGGAGCGCCAATAAGGGACCACCTTATGTGCCTTATGTAACAATGTCAAATGTCCACTAACATAAATTGATGTACGATGACAAGAGCGCCCCTCATTTCACACAGGTGTGATTTATTTTTCATTAACCCATTATGTAATGTTCAGCCAATCGCAGTGCAGAATGGCACACCTTCCAGCCAATCACAACGGCTAATCACAGCACCAATTTCGGCGTCAGAGCGTAGAATGACAGACCTTCCAGCAAACCACAACTACCCCTCCCTTTCTTCTGCCGTTCTCAATTTCGACGCAGAATGGCAGACCTTCCATTCAATCACAACGGCCTCTCCCTTTATGCTGTCATCCTCAATTTGTATTATACAATTATGTATTATTTATATTGTCTAGATATAATATGTATCAAATTGCCTATACAGTATATATTGCCAACCACTCCCCAGGATTGCCTTGTCTGCCTGTGTGCAAATCAAGCCCCACGTTGAAGCTGCCACTACCCTACTGGCCATAACTGGAACGTAACGTGGAATGTATATAGGGCTGAAATGGTTAATGTATGTTTTGTAATAATAATCAAAATCTACAAAGTAACTAGTAAGTTAGTAACTAAGGTTTTCAAATAAATGTAGTGGAGTAAGGCCTACAATATTTGGATCTGAGATGTAGTGGATTAGAAGTAAAAGTATAAGAAATTGGAAATATTCAAGTAAGGTACAAATACCTCAAAATTGTACTTACAGAACTTAAGTAACGGTACTTTACACCACTGCATGTTTTCCAATTCCCCCTCTCTCCCGGTATGTCATCCTTCTGCATACATGAGGCGTGCTGTGAGGACTGATGAGCATGTCTGCCATTCATATGTCTGCTTTTTTTGTATAAATTTGTATTCCTGAAATGCTAGTCTAGACTGTAGGTATGTGTTCCCTCCAGGCATCTATGTCCTGCTGTTGGCAAGGCAAAGGAGAGGAGACGATTTGATTACAGATGGAATGAAACGTCTGTATGGACTAAAGTTGCCACGACTGATTTCAGGACTGATTGTTTTTTATGGATTCATTTCGTGGACCGAAAATAGCCGATCTACTTCGTTCGCAACTATAGAGTGCTATGTCTACATAAAATCTAATTACATACGTTTAGTCTTTGTATACACCTGTAAGGTCGTCGAGGCTAGTGCAAGTGTTACGGCAAAGTGCTACAGTACGTGCTAAGATGGAGTCTGAAGAGGTGAGTTTTTAGACTACGGCGGAAGATTGGGAGTAGGTCTGCAGTTCTGATTGCAATGGGAAGTTTGTTCCATAGTTTTGGAGCCATTGTACTGTGAGCAGAGCCTCTACCCCTCTCTTCTCCTTTCTTTGTCAGCAGCTATAGAGAGCAACGGCATAGAAAGTTCCTCCCATTGCGTGAACTGCAGTTCCTGCAGTTTAGTTGATGAGAAATCAGTTGAAAAGTACCAGGGTCAGCTGTCCAAAAGGGGAACGTATACTGTTAGACATTGTACCTCAACTATCTAGATACTGCCTGTATGTGACACTGTCTGTATGTGACTCACACGATCCAGAATCAGTGATTTATTGCGACGGAAGGTCGCAGTTAACTATGGAATCGACCATTTCCCGTCAATGTGTCGGGCAACAGTGTGTGTATCAGTCATATATGGTGCCCACCCAGGTCTCGTGACATCATGTGACATCCTCAGGCATGGAGATCTGGAGACCCTGATGTCATAGTAAATGCGACCTGCTGTCGCAGTTAAGCCCAGATCCCTGATGTCATCAATATTGGCCAGCAACTCTACATCTGACCTCAAACCTCAAACCCTTAGATCTCCACATATGGAATATACATCCATATGTTGATCCTTCCCCATCCATCCTTCCTCTTCTTTTGACTTCAAACTCTAGACGGGCAAGTTATTAGTGCAGCCGCGCCCAGCAGCTGGCGAAAACTAGAGTTCTCAACAGGCCCGGAAATTAAGGCCCGGCCTTACCTGGGCCCTCATCAAACCCTGTACACTCAAGAGAATGTCCCCACTACCACCCTTAGATCTCCATATACTGTATGGAGCTGACCTGTTCTGACATTACATACTGTATGTTGATCTGACCTCATCAAACCCAGTACAGAATTAATTCCATGCGTGCACGCGATCCGCCTTTTATGGCGAGGTTGCCTTCTTGCCCTCAGGCGTCTTACTGGTTTGATTGACGTTTCAAAGAATCCAAAGATTCTCAGAAAGGCTAACAGGCCGAAATGTCAATAAAATAAATCGCTGCAGAAACATCTCCATCGCCATATCTCCTAACGTTTTTCACACATCACACAAAAGTATAAAAAAAGATCTGCTATTTTTTTATACTTTTGAATTTGAATCCGGAAAAGTAACAGTTTGGACATATGAGATTCCCACCCGACAGAGAATCACTGCATAGCATGTGCAACTTCTTTTTACGTTTATTCATGGAGGCCAACGTCGCCGCACCACCAAACCCCTGGTGTGCGTATGTATGCACGTCACCGTTCCTGCTCCACAAAGGTCTCTTAACATGAAGGGCAGCCTGACATCCTCGTCGGCTCCTCCTGAGTCGAGGCTGAAACAGACGCAGGTGACCGTGACTTGTCGCTGTCTGTCTGGGACTCCTCGACTCTGCAAGGACCTGCCAAGTCTGAGAGAGAAGCTCTTCTCTTTTCAAATGGCATCTATAAAGTTCGCAGACGGCATGCCAAGTGATTATATGGTGGCAGTTATTGAATGTCAATGTCTGGATTGCTGCTTGACAGAAGCCATGCTGACGGTGAAGGCTCCTGGCTCTCTCCCGGCTCGATTTATCACATTGATTGCCAGGTACAGATGTGGTACAGAAGTTCTCAAACAGCACATCGGTATTACTTAATTATTTGTTATATTTTGATATTCTGCAGGTAATGTGAGTGGGTTACATTTTTTTAATTTTAAATAGTTTTTTCGTAATAGTAAGTACAGCATAAACATTACAGAGACTTTAGTTGTCACTGTACAATACTTACTGCACACATGCCTAAAATTGCTGCTATTTCCGCCGCCCTCGTTGAAAACAATGTATTTCAAACTTCAGCTTGTCACTCTCCAGCTCTGCTTGACCAGCGCTCGAGCACTGCTTCCTGCCCCCTCATCAATATGACGCCACTCTCTGAGTCTACACCACTCTGATACAGACGAATGCGCTTTTCATTCCATCTGTAATCAAATCGTCTCCTCTGTTTTTGCCTTGCCAACAGCAGGACATAAGATGCCTGGAGGGAACACATATGCCTACTACCATTTCAGGAATACAAATGTATACAGTACAAAAAAGCAGACATATGGATGGCAGACATGGTCTTCAATCCTCACATCACGCCTCAATACATGCAGCAAGCAGCATGACATACCGGGAGAGTGCACGACTAGGACACAGATGCCTGGAGAGAACACATATACTTACAGTATAGAGCAATGTATTTCAACCAGTGGTCCAGGGACCACCAGTTGAGGGGGTTCCAGGTGGTCTCCAAAATGATGGATAGTTGGTGACCAAAATGGACCCGTAAAATTAAACCGTACGGGTCCATTTGGTTTCATTTTACGCTCTCAAGTTAAATTATTGTTAAACATCTGCATTACTTAATTTACAAGAAGTCTACAATTAGAGAATGTAGAAGAATTGTTATTTCGTTTGCCTGTTATCTCTCCTGTGGTATGCTGTATTGGTACAAACATCAATACAGCATGGAATTTTGGACAAGATTTTATCCAACGATAAGCTTTGGCCAGGACTTAGCGAATGGCTATAATTATAGAGCACATAAGTCATGACGTGACTCGCTCACCCTCTGGTTTGATTATTACCCCCATTGGATCATCTTAAAATCGTCTCATATAATGAACAAACTGTCTCGGCAACATTGTCGGGGAGTGGCTCTGTATCATTTACGATAGTATATAGTCAGTCACTCATACTTGACAGTGTCTGTTTCTAGCGAAAATTTAAGTAATAGATATGCGGATGCAAAGTGAGGCAAATCGAGTGGCAAAGTGAGCGGCAAAGTGAGTTTAACATATAGTTTAATGTTGTTTAATGCAATCAGATTCTGTTTGGGTGTATGGACTGTCAATTAAATGGAGATCCGAGGCCTAATAAATGTCAAATTGGGGGTCCTTGAAATGAAAATGGTTGAAAATCACACACAAACCGTGAAAATCTTCCCTTATGGGGGCCCCTGACATATCTTTTCAAATGGGGGTCCACAGGCAAATGATTGTTCAGTTGGGGGTCCTTGACATGAAAACGTTTGGGAATCACTGCTCTATAGGTGCAGTCCTACACAGGTGTGTCCCATGCAGTGAGGAGCTGCAGTCTTTCCTCTGGGGGCTATCATACAAATATTCTAAACATGACACGAAAACAAAACAGTCATGAGAACATATCGATTCCGATGGGAAACCATGCAAGCATGCTGCTGCATGGCTCCTAATCACCTGAAGGACACTCTCTAGCTCCCATAATGTGGTTATGAGGTTGGGATTTATAAAGGCCATGTTTCACTCACTAAGTAATTACTTTTTTTTGATTACCAATGATATTAAACCTGGCATCCCTATTTTGGATACATTTTCAAAATTGTTTTTTTCTTTTTCCCCCCCCCCCATTCATCATAAAATGAAGTATATAGGGATTAAGTGGGAAATATCTAGGCTGGGAGCCACCTAGAATGATACAGTCCTCTGGTTTGCTAATGAAATACGACACATTTTGGGCTGGAACACCACTTGTTCAGACTCTCTTCCAGTTTTAAGCAATAGCTTCTGGGGACGCATGGTGGCTTACAGGCTTTTCTAGCAGTTGATTCTCTGTTTCTCTCTGTGCGTGCATGCGTGCGTGTATTTGTGTGTGTCTGTGTGTGTGATGTTGTGTCTCTCTCAAATCCATTCACAACCATATCCTACTATTGTGTTAAGCAATCAACTGTTCGAATGCAACAGCTGGTATTGCAGTCGTTCAAAAGCACCTCAGAGGTATCTGTATAAACACAGGGAACATAACACACTCATTGAATTCTCATATCAGATTTAGACCCGACAAAATTAATGACTTGGCAAAGACTGTTAATAATGAACAGAATATTGAGCAGGAATTCAGGAAAAGAAAAATATAGCAGCTTGTCTATTTAGTTATTTATTATTATCATGTGTAATTCAAGAAATTATTTCAGCATTTTATGCTTTATTATATTTCTTAGATTGCACAGTGTAGAAAAGGAATAAATTCACCAATTGCGTAACCGTATCATCCAAATTCTAGGTTGGACATTTGGCAAAAATAGACACATTGTCGGCAATTTTCAAATGATAATTTCGGGGGGGAAAAGGTTGAGAACCACTCGACTGGTGGAGCTAGCAGCCTCTCCTAGGATGATTGTATAATTAGCTGTCATACAGAGAGAGCCCGTGATGTCCATCATGCTACACATGACAAGTAGGCATAGCACTACTGTATGATATATCATTTCTTAAGGGGCGCGGATCTCCTGGACCATGACGGGTGTGTCCCATGAAAAAATTTATCATCTTTGACCTCCAAACCCCCAAAGGGTCCACATAGCATCTTCAATCACTGGATCTGCCTCCATCTGTCTTGTTGGCTCACTTTCTTCATCTCTCCTCCTGTCTCTCAACCCTGCATCACTGCTCTCTCTCTCTCTCTCTCTCTCTCTCTCTCTCTCTCTCTCTCTCTCTCTCTCTCTCTCTCTCTCTCTCTCTCTCTCTCTCTCTCTCTCTCTCTCTCTCTCTCTCTCTCTCTCTCTCTCTCTCTGACCCGAAGGGGAATCCCATCCATCAAAACCCACAGGATGACACGCGTGTCCACTTGATGAAGTGCATCGATATCCCTCGCCGGGAGCAGGGCACATTGTACTGTACGCATACTGTACACACGCGTGCCATCATGTACAGTATACGTGTCGCATGTTAGTACGACGTGAGCGGATGAAACGGGCTGGCAGGTAACGCACGTGACATGAAACGTGAGGCTTTTATCCGTCTTTGACCGCACCAATGCAACTATAGTCGCAACTCTTTGCAACCACACAGTTTTATAAGGCCTGTCCACACCAATTGCAACTGCCGTTGGGGATAATGCTTTTATATGTTGCAGATGCCTCACTGCATATTTTGCAGGATCTGTTTTTGAGGGGCGCTAGCCCCTCCTATATTCAGCTATAGTGTAGATTCTTGTCCTAACACAAACATGAAATGCCATTGACAATGAATGGATGCTGTACGATGATAAGAGCGCCCCTCACTTCACACGGGTGTGATCTTTTACCATATGTATATCGTTTTGAGACGCTGCAGAAGTGCAATGAATTACATTATTTGCAGCCAGGGTGTGGGTGTCTATCGACGTTTCACAGTGCGCTAGACCCCTGGTCGATGGATAGCTGAGGTGGAACGCAACACCTACCATCAGCTGCCAGTACTCACCGCATGACTTCTAGCCATGCTCCTCGGTGCCCGGGATCGAACCCATGACCTTGCGATCGCAAGGCGACAGAGCTATCCGGACACAATATATTAGATTAGACCACACCGGCGCCCTTAGGCCCACCCATTTTGTTCAATACTCCTGTCACGTCCGGGAATAAAACCCTGGTCTCTCTCCCGCGAGAAAAGGGGAATTCCCCATTGGTCGGGGGATATATGAACTCCCATCTCCCATCTCCCAACTCCCAATGATGTGAAACACATCATGTTTTTTTCCCCAATATACCCACAGCGACAATGACTCTATATATAGTTGTGTCTGAACTCTATATGGCTATGTCTGAATGATAGTGAACTCTATACTGTATAACAGTGTAACATGTAACCAAAATGGACCCTTACGTGTCCATTTGGTTTCATGTTACGCTCTCAAGAGTTAAATTCATGTTAAACATCTGCATTACTTAATTTACAAGAAATCTACACAATTAGAAAATGTAGAATAATTATTATTTTGATCAACGTTTGCCTGTTCCCTCTCCAAACGGCACCAACATCACTACAGCATGGAATTGTGGACAGTGGACACCATCTTATCCAACGATAACAAAATATTCTTTAGTTTTGTGCCTGAGAGGCTAAATGTCATCAAATGGTGCTCCGTGGCTCAAATGCCCAATCAATAATGAGCCTTGACATGAAGTGCTGAAAACCACTGCTGTATATGGTTATTTCTGAGTCATAGTGAACTCTATAATATAGACATAGCCATATATTATACGGCTATGTCTGATGAGTCATGTCCTAGATTTCAAGTCAGTGCCACTTCTGCTCTGCTAAAGTACGTGGCGCTGTGCCTAGGCACTGTGTGTCCCTGACAACAAAGTGACAGAGAGAGCCTATTCCCCCCTCAGGTCTCCAGCCGTGTGTATCACACTAGGAGAAAGCCTCAGAGCGCCTACGCGGCTCTGCTAGGAGACACATTTCATTTGGAGAAGTACAGTAGTAGCTCTCTGCCCACAGGGGACACGCGCGGATGCTCACAGGTGATACACTGTTTGGAGAATGAAAAGGAACGACCTGTCATGACAGTATACGACAATACACAGAACGCAGCGGCAGATAAACACAAAATCAGTATTTGTGCTGAAGGTGTCAGGTGGGTTGTAAAAGTGTGTAGTGTGTGTGTGTGTGTGTGTGTGTGCACATACAAACAGGCGTTGGAGGGGCTGGTGCCCCTCAAAATAAACAAATAAAATAATAATAAAAAAAACTACATATTAAAAAAGTTTCCCTCAATTTTCCCATTACAAGTGTGTTTGTCTTATATGTAAAGCCAGCACCACTATTCCAAAGCCCTTTCAGGTACATCAAAGTATTTTCAGCAATGGGATAATAAGGTTTTTGGTTTGATATAGATCTTGATGACCTGGTACTTTCAAAAGTAGTTCTTAAGTGGAAAAAAAGTGTGGGAAGAGAGAGGGGGAGAGAGAGCTCTTTTCAAAGTATTTTAACAGTCTTGTAGTGTATGGTAGAGGTGAGAGGTTGTCACATTATAGGCTTCTCTTCAAAGACTTCCAGTCATTAGAAGACTTTGAAGTAGCTTGAAATGTTCTAGTGTATGTATAGGAGTGAGTGTCAGACTTTTAAAGCCTTTTACATTTATTTTCAAAAACCCTTCAAAGTCTTCTAGGGTACGGCACTATCATAAAATAATTATGAATAAGAAGATACCAAGTAATACATAGAAGACTTAAAGTCTGCTGGTCTGGTCATCTGGACCGACCGATATTTGCATAACATGAAATATGAATCGATATATGGATGCAAGCAAAGTATCAAGCAAAGTATCAAGCAAAGTACTGTACAATCTGTCAGCAGTATTATGGGCATATATGGATACTGAGGCTGATGTTTGTCAGCCAACTGCGCAGTGGGAGTTTGGAGGATTATGATCAAGCTACGATTCTACAGTGAATGTAATGATCAGTATACAATCTATCAACTATAAGACATTTACCGTAGTTAGCCTAATGTATCACCAGTAATATGGACATATAGATCACATAATGATATCTCTGCTGTCTGGAGGAAACTACCTAACTCCAAAATGTTCATTTTTCAGGAAATTTAAAAAAAGAACATCCAGTGGAGTTATATGAGGTTTTCGCCGAAGCACGTACCGGTATAATACTTTCCATTAGTTCAATATTTTTTAACCAACACACAGACGTAAAGGGTGTTCCAAAGCATTGATTTATTTAAAAAAAAAAATGGAGTTAGGTGGTTTCTTCCGTATGGCAACGATGTACTACAGTAGCTTATCGTCTCTGTGGGGTGGAAAACTCATATCTCTAAAACTGATACTTTTCAGGATTCAAATTTAAAAGCCTAAAAAGTAAGTTGTGGATCTACAAGCTCTAAACGCGTTGCTTTGCGTCGCGTTTCGAGCTTGCAGATCTGCTACTTTTAATGCTTTTGTGTGACGAGTAGGTAGCCTACTGTACATTAATTTAAGAAAAAACACACAAAGTTAGAATACGGAGATAAGAGATTTCTTCCCGACGGCAAGGATACAGTATGTACAATGTCAGCCAGGGACAGAGTGGGAGTATGGATGAACAATCTATCATCTGTAAAACATTTACGGCAGACAGTTAGCCTAATGTACAATCTATCACAGTTAGCATGGGCACATGGCAGTGTTATTTTGACACTAACAATTCTACGTATAGTTTTAGTCATATAGTCTTTTGAATCAAATTACATTTAGTAGAAATGTTTTAGTGTTAGTCTAGCTTTTGGTTGACTAAATCAAATATCATTCAATTTTAGATTCACATAATCCCCATCACTGATCCTAATCACGGTGGGAGTGATTAGTACTGCAGCATTCGATCTGTAAAGTTCTGGTGCGTGCCTAATCAGCTATTTCTTTTATATTTGCAAAATATCAAAAAAAGGAGAATGTTGAATAATTGTAAAGAATATCAAATAGTGTGAGAACCACATATACAGTACTATCAGCCTGACTTCATTTACAGTAGTTAGCCTGGCCAGAGTCACAAGAAGCAGTCCAAGGACAGAACGGAGCGCCTGGTGGCTTACTGTCCTTATGACCTGTAGACAAGACAAGTCTGTGGTCATTGCGTGTACTCCAACCCTAGGGCCATATTTTTGTAAGAGCTCATGTACTATGCAGGTCCAATTCTGTTAGTGTGTGTGTGCATGTGCGTGCGTGCGTGAGAGGAAGGCATTGGGGATAAGTCGCTGTGGTTTTGAATGTTATGCTATCTATGCTGCTGCATTGTCTGTAAGGATTAAGGAAGCCAAAACAAAAATAAATTGTATTCTTATGTACCTGTACACAAGATGTAACAATAAAGTACAACCTTGAACCTTGATAATAAAAAAATTGCATATATTAATATAATATTGTGGGATGGATGGATGGATGAGGAAGGGAGGTAGGGAGTAGAAGGATGAAGTCACACAAATCGCTGAGGAGAGGGTGTAATTTCAGTTTATGGTTGTAGTAACATTTCCCTCAGTGGAGACAAGACAATGAATGCGGTCCACCTGATGTGGAGGTTTGCGGAGAATGATTTGCCACCTGTACTCACAAATGGGCCATCCTGTTCGAAGATGTCAGTGACATTCCTGTACATGCACAACACGCTCTCATGCACGCACACGCTTGCGCATCGGTGATGTTTTGCTTTGATGGGACTTGCAACAGCCGCCACTGGAACCCACTGAAGTGAATTTGCGAGACACATTCATCCCATACATATAATTAATTCATACAGTATCTCATGTAGGGCTGTCACACAAAAAAAAGTCACGGCCTGTGACTTGTGACCCACACATACAACAACAGTGTTGATTTCGTCGACTAATACGACGAAAAATGTTTGTTGACTACCTTTTTCACAGACTACACACAACTAAATGGAAACTGAATGAAAACTAAGCTATGATGACGACTAAAAATATTGACAATTTCGTCAAATAAAAACTAGACTAAAATATTAGGGACTAGTGATAGAGATGAGATCCAGTATAAGTAAAATTTTACACGCATGCTGAAAATAGCGCGACGTGTTGTGAGCTTGTATATTGGCTATCTTCAGCAAGTGTAAAATCAGCCATTACGACAGAATCAAGGCCCGCCAAAACACATTTTAGTCAATCAACTGTAGATTTAGTCGACAAAAATCGTATGATATTTAGCCGACTAGAACTAGACTAACACTAAAACATTCCAGGTGACTCCATTTTGGTTTTTTTAATTTTTTATTATTAATTTTATGTCTCTTATTTTACCCCCATTTAAGTTGTTTATTAATTATTTCTGTGAACATAACCATATGATCCCTTTCTTTGTATTTTAGTTATGTACTCAACCTATTGGTTTTATACCTGTATATATGTTGTGTGTATCTTAGTTATGTATTCAACTTATTGGTTTTATACCTGTATATAATTTATGCTGTTTGTATGTCTGGCCTCGTGGGGAAAGATGGTGGGTGGGTGGGGAGGATTGGGAAAGGTGGGAGAAAGTTGTGGGAGAAAATATAAAAACAAAGAGTTGTATTTTCTTTCTGTGAAACTTGCATAATATGATGTCATACTCTTTGAATAAAATGTATTAAAAAAAATTCCAGGTGACTAAAATGGGACTAAAACTAAATTAAAACTATTCTTCTTCTTCTTTCGTGTATCATCAGATGGCCAACTCAGTGTCATGCAGCCATGCCCTCGTCTCTGGTCCTAAGTCAAAAAGGCCAGCTTCTGAGGGTGGGCTGTATAGGAGGCAGCCTGTGATGATGTACTCGGCAGTCTGTTCAGGCTCGCCACACTCGCATGCCGCACTGTCCGATAGGCTCCACTTCTTCATAGATGACTTGAAGCGTCCCACGCCACAGCGCAGACGGTTCAGCGAGGTCCATAGATGGCGTGGCATGTCTTCTCCTTTCACGCCACCTGCTGGGTCCCGGATGTATTGTTGGATCCGGGAGGGCCCGGCCGTCTCCCACGACTGTTTCCAGGATGCTGCCAGCCAGGCGTCTCTGGACAAGTCCTCAGGAATCGACTGTAGCATCTCTTGAGCTGCCTCGTTGTAGGGATGACGAGACCCTACAACGAGGCAGCTCAAGATGTGCTCAAAAGACAGACTATAACTGAAATCTAAATTTGCTGTCAAAATCAACACTGGCACACACATGCAGTACTTCGCCTCACACATACATGTACGTACAGTACTTGCATACACACACTTCAAGGAAACCATAATGTAAATGTGGGATTTAATTATGTTTTCATTACGGTTTATTAGCATTACTGGCTCAATTACATACTGTAAACGTACACAATTTGCATTACGTCCCATAATTAGAATCAGCCATCATTGGAAACTAAATCCTAAATCCCTGTGGGAGCGATTAATCCTGCTGCATTCGATCTGTAAAGATCTGGTGTGTGTGTGTGTGTGTCTGTCTGTCTGTGTGTGTGTGTGTGTGTCTGTATGTGTGACTGTGTGTGTGTATGTGTGTGTGTCTGTGTGTGTGACTGTGTGTGTGACTGTGTGTGTATGTGTGTGTGTGTGTGTGTGCGCGCGCATGTGTGCGTGCGTGCATGTGTGCGTTCACGTGTAGAACACAAACTCTGCCTAGCAGGAGCTTGCACATAGACCAAAATGTCTTGATAGGAGCTTTCTCCACTCTGCTATAACAACATGGAACAGCCTTCCCCCTGCGGTTGTTGGAGACATTACATCAAGTAGTGTGCATGCCTCGGTATGTGACTGTTATCCCATGAAGCTCAAAGACTTTAAATCATCCAACATTCAGTTTAAATATACAGTATACCCCTGGCTGAGTAGCTGCTTGCCTTAAAGCCTGTATCTGCCAAAGCGTGTGAGTGAGGGGCGCCCTTATCATTATACATCATCATCTCATGAACAAATTAATTTATGTGATTGGTTTAGCCGATTTGCTCGTCTACATATGACGTAAATTTTCCCTTCATTGTCAATGGCATTTAATGTTTGTGTTGCCACACATTTACATCATATTTGGCGGACATTTTACCTAATTTCTCCTTTCATTGTCAATTGAAATCAGATTGCAGAGTGATATTTGTTATTTTGACTATATATATATATATATATATATTGTGTGATGCTTGATCAAAGTTGTTAATTGACTGACTCCATTGAAGGGAGCAACTACTAGCTGTGGGGTGTGGGGAACATGCTAACAGTGGGAGGGTTTTGTTTAGAGAACTCTTGACTTTGATTATATTATGGGAATCGTATTATGGGAGTAGTATGTGACACTTTAAAATGTGTGTTATGCTTATGAATGATTTGTGATGTCTCTGGACATTGATGCACTGGTTCGAGGGGCCTAGCCTTTATAAGGAGCACCTGCCACTGCCCAGCATTCAATGTAGGATTGTAGGGAGCAGAGCAGACCTTGAAAGAGCCAACCTGGCCAGTGGGCTGTAAATACCTATTTTGTGTTTGGTTTGTCTGAATGACCATTTCATGTGGACTCTTCAAAGGTGAATTAAAAACTGTTTTGATTATGCTTTAATGATTAAGGTTTGCCATGAGTGCCTTTTTTGGAGTATTTTGAGAGCTGGTTCAGTGCCAATTTTGGCCTACACTATCTTCACTCAGACCAGAGTGTGACACACAAACCCTCAAAAATGCATTTATTGTCAATGGCATTTAATGTTTGTGTTTGGACCAGGTTTGTGTTTACACACACTAAAAGCTGGACACCCTCAAAAAATCACACCCGTGTGAACTCTCTCTCGCTCTCTCTCTCTCATTAGCAGGCAACAGTGCATCTCTCTGTCTCTGCCACAACAGCGACCCTACTGGTACTCATGAGTCACACATGAGTCACACACATTAACACGAGTCACATAGGTTAACACGAGTCACATAGGTAGGTGAACACGGACATTGCTGTTCAACAGAAAAAAAGGAATAGAGAAGGGAAGAGAACACAAAGAACAGAGGGAGAGGACACTAGGCACATGCGGTTGGCATTATGTATCCAAAATAATTTGATAGCAGTCGACACATTTCTGTCACTGCCTACGGACCAGCCTCAGGCACGCGTGTAAATCTGAATGTAGATATTGTTGCTGTCAGGCACAAACCTCTTATCTCCATATTCTAACTTTTTGTGTGTTAACGCACTACTTGATCATACTACAACATCACACAAAAGCATCAAAAGTATAGCAGATGGCCTGGCCGTGGCTCAGCGGTCCAGGCACCTTGGCTGGTAATCCAGTCTGGCAGTGTGCCGCTGGTTCGACTCCCGATCCCTATGGCCTTTACTGCATGTCATCTACTGTCTGTCCCTCCATAAAAATATATAAAAATAAAGGCAAAAGCCATAAAAAAACAAACATTAAAACTATAGCAGATCCACCAGCTTGAAACACTGCACGAAGCAGTGCATTTTGAGCTTGTTGATCTGCTTCTTTTGCCATTTTTTTATTTTAATCCTGAAAAGTAACAGTTTTGAACATAATGAGACGTCCTCGTAAGACCATATCTGAGCTGGTCTAACGCACAATATAATTCAGACCTTCCTCACTCTTCATATTATGTGTCTGACAAGTGGCAATTAGTCTGACAATACCTAATTTATGTACTTACACCATGTGTAATCAAATTGCGTACTGCATGGGGTCTGATTGCATCTGTACGTTGGCACGCAGCGAGTGTGTGCATGCACATCTGTGTGTGCGTGTACAGTGATACCTTGGTTGGTATAGCTTTGATATGGACTCACTGAAACTAGCTTAATTCATCACATGCGTGCACGCACACACATGCACAAGCACGCACAGACGCGCGCCTTGAGCAGAGCTTGTACAGAGCTTGTACATCAGCCATTTTCTGTGAATGTTGTTCTACTATGACATGCCCAGAATAGGGATGCTACGGTTAGAAGGACCATAGCAGTGGTCTAGCTGGCATGTTCATCTCATATGACTCACTGTATCCTTGTGGTTAAAAGGACCATAGCAGTAGTCTAGCTGGCATGTTCATCTCATATGACTCACTGTATCCTTGTGGTTAAAAGGACCATAGCAGTGGTCTAGCTGGCATGTTTATCTCATATGACTCACTGTATCCTTGTGGTTAAAAGGACCATAGCAGTGGTCTAGCTGGCATGTTTATCTCATATGACTCACTGTATCCTTGTGGTTAAAAGGACCATAGCAGTGGTCTAGCTGGCATGTTCATCTCATATGACTCACTGTATCCTTGTGGTTAAAAGGACCATAGCAGTGGTCTCGCTGGCATGTTTATCTCATATGACTCACTGTATCCTTGTGGTTAAAAGGACCATAGCAGTGGTCTAGCTGGCATGTTTATCTCATATGACTCACTGTATCCTTGTGGTTAAATGGACCATAGCAGTGGTCTAGCTGGCATGTTCATCTCATATGACTCACTGTATCCTTGAAATTACTGCCGACCACAGAACACACCATAGTTTGTTTGATTATTCACGAAAAAGCATTATGTTTCAGCGTCTCTCTCTAGGTCGTCCTCAGACGAGCCTTCCATCGTCGCTTCCAGTCATCCCGGTTCTCCATACAGTACATCCGGCCAGCTCGTTGATGCTTTGCGCTCCTGCATCTTTCTTGAGTACATCCACTATGTTAGTATGGGACGTCCTCGTGACCGGTGCCCATGTGTTGGTTCCCACAGCACCAGTTTGCTGGCTGGAAGCTCCTGGTGTCTTTGGCATTGTCCTGCAAGTCTCATTCTCCTGGCTGCTATTTTGTCACTCACCCTGAATATTCCAGCATACAGATTCTGTGTGTGTACTCTTGCTGATGTTGAGCACTACACGTAACATTCTGGTTGCTCCATGTGGTTGGAGAGCAGGCTGATGTCATCTGCGTAGTCTAGGTCTGTCAGAACTAGAAATCAACATGCTAAGACTTGAAACATTCTTGAATTTTACTTGTGCATTTTAAAGTGTGTTTAGCCAACATTGACTCAATATTATTCAATACAGTTAGCTAACATTGACTCAATATTTGTCTCCACCAGGCCGAAGGCATGGGGAGAGAGTATGTTTTGCACTCCGTCCGTGTGTGCGTCCGTCCTTCCTTCCGTCCGTCTGTTACCAGCTAATCTCCGGCACCGTTGGCCCGATCCATGCCAAACTTTGCACACACACTCTCTGGATGCCAACGACGAACCTCTGCCCCAAATATTCCTCAACGGCCTGTTATAGCGCCACCATGAGGCCGATTTAGGCAAAACACATTTCTGTAGATTACTCGTACACATTTTATCCATACATCACACAATTCGGTATACACTATCTCCATAGTCATGTGATCAACACGGATCTGCACCATTTCCCATCTTCCTTCCTGATTGGCTAAGATTCGCTTCCAAAGCTCACATGATTGGTCCGTTTCGAACAAAATGCCACAAATCACAAACACAGTGTGCAATTTCCGTGAAATTATACACGCACATTTCCACTAGGCTGAGGACGACATGACACAATTTATTTTCCAAACCAGCCTCATGGTGGCGCTATAACAGGGCAATTCCTGTTTTTACCTATAACTGCATCGATCTGTGTACAACTTTGTATGCGCACTCCCTAGAGGCCATGGAAAAACATTTCCCTGCATCCCTCCACATCTGCCGGTTATAGCGCCACCATGAGGCCGATTTCTGCAAAACACATTGTTTATATTAGTCGCACAGATTTCATCCAAATCTCATGCAAATCGGTATACATGATCTCTGTAGTCATGTGATCAAGACGAGTCTGTTGGATTTCTCAGATTCTACACTGATTGGCTAAGATTGCCTTCCAAAGTCTTCAGGAGTGTACAAAATGCTGCACATGTCCTGCTCATCCAGAATTCTATCCTCAGAGATGCTATGAGTGCTGGCTCTGCATTTCCTCAACAAAATGAAGAAAACTGTTGCAAAAAACAAACAAACATGTTTATATCACTCCTAAACATTTTGCCAAACATCACACACACTCCTATCCTCCTGGTGGAGACCTGTGCCCAGAACGGCACTTTTTCTAGTATTCTATGATATTTAGCCAACACTGACTCAATTATTCGCAGCTACATTCGGTAATGTTTTAATTGTAGGAGCCGTAATGTGTTTGCATTCTAATGTGCCATTATGATGGACGTAAGTTATGTCACTTTAATGGGCACTGCACAGGTAGTGGGCGTGTCACCGGGGCTGGGGCGATGCCACTCTAACTATCATGGCGTTTACCTGTCACTTAGGTGAGGGAAGTTGGACAGAGAGAGGAGGTGAGCGTGGGAGAAGACATTTTCTGTTCACCGTATCAAACGCACTTTATCACCTTAACATCCACGTTTAGACATAGCTAAAAGCCTGGGAACAGTTGTATCTTACGTGTGGTGACTGAATAAATGGTCAAACTTAAAGCTGGAGTGGACCTGATTTCATTGCGTGCGCGTCATACAAAGAGTCTCTTTACTCTCATGTTTAGCTCCTTGCGGCGGCCCTTTAAACCGCCGCAATAATAACTGTAAACAAACAAAATCCAAAAATTAAGGCAATTAATAGATAATGACTTGTACTGGACCGGCTGGGCCCTTAAAGGACCGATTTGGTCCTTTAATAGCCCAGTTCCGGACCGTTGGCACGTTTTTGGTACTATAAAGCAGGGGTTCTCAACGTTTTTGGCAGTGTCTCGGGACCCCCGCCCCGCCCCCTCCCGGCCCCCAATATAAATTGACTGCTACAATAACCTTAATAATAGAGATACACCATAAATAAATACTGAAACCAGATAATCATTATGGAAGGTGTATGCATGTACTATACGGTATGTAAACTCTTCATTTCCATTTTACAGCCAGTTGCAAAAACAAAACAAAAAACAAGTTTTATAATTTGGGGCCCCCCAAAATAATTTGGCGACCCCCAGAGGGGTCGTGACCCACGGGTTGAGAACCCCTGCTATAAAGGGTGCAGTTCAGATTTCCAATAAAGCACATGTTAGATATTTGTGACTTAAGTTGTTTGCACACTGGTGAATTTCTTTCCTTCTGCCGAATATCGGAGTGAATTTTGGAGCACATACATTTTTAAATCTACCTTGTGTCAATAACATTTGCACACTACCGATGAATATTTAGTCTGTATAAAGTTTTGATCCGTTTTCTGCAGCCGTCTAGTGGGGTGGGGTGTTGGTGACAGGCTGACAGCCAGTGATAGCCTACTACTTTCGGATCCGCAAATGCAATGAAAGAACACACCAGTGAGCAACCACCTTTATTGTAACAAACAGGACATTGGGGACAGGACAAACAGCGCTGTTTATCGTTCGCCGATTGGTTACACACTTGCATCACTCAAACAACTGAGGGAGCAGCTGTGTTTTGAATCCATTTGTTTGTTTGCATGCAACTATGTGTACGTGCAAATAGCTGAAATTGACTGATTCATGTGTGGTAAACAATGAATCGATTGGCAGCCTTTGTTTTTTGTGGAGACTGGGTGTTATGGTTCATGGCCTCAGCTGCCTGACTCAGTGACAAAACATTTATCTGCATAAGCATACCATGACATGATGATTGTCTGTATCAGAGGGACTGACTATATGTGCAATATGATCTGAGATGCATGTGTGTTCTTGCTCATTCTGTTCTTATCATGGTTTACATAATCTACTTGGGACGTCATAGATCCACCATCCTACTGTATATATATTTCTCTTTGTGTGTAATAAACTCCATAATGTGCTATACATCGCTGTGTTGGCATTATGTTCTCCACGCCTGCGACTCGACTGATCCTCACCCACCACCCCAAGGTTTAGATGGAGACTTCTAGAGGCCTTATACTGTAGATGGTCGCCCAAAAAGATCAAAACACTGGGTAGTCAAACTGACCTGGGTATCATCTGTGATTACAAAAGAAGAGAGAACGACAGAGGAGAGCGAGACAGTAGATAAAGAGCTGGAATATCAATGTATAGCATTAGTTACTGAACACAAACCCTACTATCACTACACATGGACATGACATTCCACGTTTATCCTTACGTGTTCATATATTTTGTTTGCTGGTTGCATCCTGGGGTGACCTGCCTCAAAACCATTGTTCAGGAACACTCACGTCAAGAATAGAAATGGCATACACAGTTATAAACAAGCAGCCTTAAGCAATTATACATGGAACAGATTTACTTGAATCAGCAGCAGGCATGAAATCAAAACAACCTTTGGAAGCTTATGCCAGACTCTGATCTAAAAGGGTGGAGGCTAGTAGTCAGGTTCAGTATGTGTTTTTGTTCAAAATCTGTGGAGATTAGCAAAACTATACAGTTTTAGGGTGGATGAGGCAGACTGAAGCAGCAGCAGCAGCAGTTGTGTAGCGTCATGAGAAGCAGAGATCTAATGAATCAGGATGCCATATTGAAAGGGAAACTGATATGCAGCCAAGCCACGGTACCTGTTAATTACACTGGTGCAAATTAGCTCAAATAGCTAATGTATCCACTGTGAAGAACCATGCTGCTTTAGTTCGATGAACAATAACTTCCCTGTGCATCACCTGCTTTCCTGTTGTTCCTGGTTTGACTATTTTGTTATTTTCCTATTGCCTGATTCCTGCCTACAATTCAGTGTAAGATCTCTACATTAAATACTTTGAAATCTACTCTTGTTTGTTGTGACTTTGCACATGGGTTCAACTCGCTCTGTCTGCATCCTTGACAGTATGAACTGACCATAAAAATGAACCCAGCAGAGTTACAACTTTTCAAGAAGAGGGTTGTGGATTTTGAAAATGTGGTTGATCAGCTCATTGACTCTCCTCCTAACCTGCGTGCTGAACTTCAGAGTCAGATTTCAACCCGGCAGCTGTGGTTCAAAGAGAAGCCATGGGTTAGCCATTTTGTTCCTCACTTGAATGTTGTCCGTGGGAGGCTTAATGACTTTGAGGCCAGTTTCTCGCTCCTTGAGGCTTGGAGTACACTAACACACTAATCCTGCAGAAGGTTCAATACATGGATTTGTTTTCCTACTTTCGCATCAAGGCAAAAAAATCCTGTTTATTCAGAACCACTTCACGCCCCAGATCCCTAGATGTCCTGCCTGCGCCCTCTGCACTGTCAACAGTCCTATCAGTCGATGACCTGCCAGAGCCTGCAGCCCCGCCTTTGCTCTGGTCCTTTGCCTCAGTGTGTGAGAGCGAGAGATCTCCACAAAGCTCAGATTATAACTTTGATTTTAGCCTTATTCTTTCAGCTGCAATCCTGGCAGTGTAGAAGGGACTTGGGAACACAATATATATAATAATAAATAAACACAACACAAATATAATACAAAGCAGTAAGTGGGCTTACCTTTATATCTTATAAGTACTAGTAGCCTTGCGCTTCGATCAGTGGCACAAATAAATGGCTTTGGTATAGCATTGCAGCCAACAGCTCAAGAAGATGCCAGACAGGCTATAGCTCCCTCTGACAAGAATCTCTTACAAGTACTGTAGAAAACCATCAGGGGAAGTCAGTTTTTCGCTTTCGATCTGTGCATTGAGCTTCATGGGGATACGGGAGAATTGATTGGTCAACAGGCATCACTTTTATATGATGTATTGATCTGTTATGTCCAGCAGGTGTGGAGCATAAGTCACCATGTGCCCCCAGCAAGAAGTGAACAAGCAACGCGACCCTGTACATATAGATAGATAGAGTTTTTATTAAAGTGTCCTACATCATACGATGCCCAGCCCGCACAGGCTTACAAGACACTCACAAAATTGTACATATATAATGATACATATACACAAATAGACAGTTACTCATGGATACATCGTTCTCCAACGTAACTGCCATGCCTTCTCTATGAATATTCAAAAAACAAAAACTTCCATTACTGAACAACCAATTTAACATAAAACACTCAGACATCCAGAAAAGATCTGGGTTCTTATCCTGAATTTTGTCAAATAAAAAGTTTCTTAAATCATGATATAGTGGACAATAGAAAACAAAATGAAACTCATCCTCTACAACTCCCAGGTCACAAAGAGCACACAGTCGCTGCTCCTCAGGAATACCAGTATATCAGTACAAATCCCTTTCTTTTAGAAACAATTAAACACATTCAACCCAATTCAACTCAATTCCGTTAAAATGTCAACGTATACAGTAGTAGTAGAGTAGCTACTCCAAACGTGCGTGCGTGCATGCTCTGTAAAGCACTTTGGAGAAAGGCACTATACAGTACATGACCTCAAACCCACAGAGGACCCAAGAGCAGAACTCAAACATGGGAGACAACGATTACACAAAATACAACTGAGGAAACAACTGCAAACAGGATATGGGTTGGTTGACTTTTACAACCCATCCGATACCTTCAGCACACATATTTATTTGGTGTTTATATCTGTGTGTGTGTGTGTGTGTGTGTGTGTGTGTGTGCACGCGCACATGTGCATGCGTGTAATAGAACAACAACGTGATACCCATGCCATTCATGAGCTACACAGTTCAATGTGCTCATCTGTACAACAATTGAATCCATTTCTCACACTGTCACAACAGTTGTACATTAATGCATATCTGTTGAGCAGAAATCTCTTATCTCCATATTTGTTTTCGTAAACACTCCTACTTGGTCATAGTTCAGCGTCACAAAAAAGCATCACAAGTAGCAGATCCACAAGCTCCAAACGCGGAACAAAGCTTTAGATATTTTTGAATCTTGAACCCCAGATGATTAGCTTAACACTTAGGCCGCTATCATTTATTGAAAAATTAGGATCTAATTCACGCCAGCATTTTTTAAATTTGAGCTCTTATTTTGAAAAGCCGCCATTTCCGGTCCATGAGCAGTATGTCTTAACCTAGGAAACTACACGGAGCGGACAGGCCTTGTTTAACATCTGAAGCCAGACCGGAGCTCTGCAGAGCTCCAGATCATCATATCTGTGCCGTCAAAGAAACGCTGTTTTGACCAAAATGCCATCTGGGACAAGGAATAGGAGATACAGGCGATTGAAAGAAATGGATAGAATGGATTATTATGGCGACGACGATTTAAGATGGGCGATCCAGTGCTGTGCTAACAACACAGCTAGCTAACCGGCTAACGTGAGTAGCATTATGGCTCGAGCAATCGAACGCGCCATAAAAGCGCAATTGCCGTAGGCCGTCGCCAATGGCGTTAAGCGTCAGTATAAAAATTAGGCTTCAATTGACTTTAATTGTCTGCAATGGCGCTGAAAGTATTAACATTGTTTTGGCCCTCAATAGTAAACAAACCACATATACAGTATTGTACAGGTTATCTGCACATTTCTAAGTATGTACTGTATGTGTGTCTATATTTCACTGCCTATCCTGTCTATTACCTAATAAAGCAATAAATAAGTGTATTGATGATGTTCAGGTATCATCATTCTAAACCTGCTGTTCTACATCCAGCCAGCCAGTTAAAGAAATCACAGATTTGATTTGAGGCATGCATGCGTGCGTGCGTGCACACACACACACACACACACACACGTGCGTGCGTGCCTGCGTGTGTGTGGGACCTATCAGCGCTTAACTATATGTAGGGGCGGCGGTGGCTCAGGGGTAGAGTGCCTGGATGGTAACCGTAAGGTTGCCAGTTCGAACCCGGGCTCCCGCAGAGTTACTGTCGAAGTGTCCTTGAGCAAGACACTGAACCCCTAATTGCTCCCGATGTGCTAGTTGGTGCCTTGCATGGTTTCCGCTGCCATCGGTGTATGTATGTATGTGTGTGTGAATGGGTGAATGTAATGCACAATCTCTGTAAAGTGCCTTGGATAAAGGCGCTATATAAATGCACCATTTACCATTTACCATTTATATGTACCTAGTTTTAATACATCATTGCGGAGATAATAATCGTGAGCGGGAACTGACTTTTTTTTCTTTGGTTGCGGGAATTAAACCAATATCCCCCCCCCCCCCCCCCCTTCTCAGTTATGGGACAGTTCAAACGAGACGGCTCACGAGACAAATATGTCTATATGCAAGTTATTGAGCCGTGGACATTGAACAAATATTCCTACTGGCACTGAATGTGCTCCAGGCATGCCACACTGTACATATATTACACACATCTTTGTTTATGCACAGCAGTTAGTCATAGACAGTATCAGGAAGCCATAAGCCTCAAGTGGCTTTGATTCAGCCATTCAGCAGATTGTTGCGGGCAACCTTTGACAAATGACAGCTGTCTGAACTTTATGCAGTTCCTCTTGGGAAATGGAGGCAAGCTGCAGCATTAGTTCAGTGGATACATTCTGTAATACGTTCTATTGATAAAGCCGGTGATTTCATATCATGTCGTCTCTTCTCCTGATTTTTATGGTCACCTGTCGTCTTCTAATCTCCATTGTTTTTTTTGTTTTTTTTTTCAATTCACTGATTCACTCACTCACTCACTTCTTAATTTGTGGGAATCAATTTCTCTCACCCCCGACGGCCTAATTAATCGGAACGAGGGATGAAGGAGGTATAGTAGAGGTAGAGCTTGGAGAATAGGGGTTTGATGGAAAGAGTGAGAGGGGGAAGTAGGGTGGAACAGGAATGAAGGGGATTTGGTTAAACGCCTGCATGAATTCCAACCAGGTACAGGCTTTAGTTCCGACACCATTTTTGGTCCGACAGTCATTAGACAGACAACCTACAGTACCTCAAACCCTAACATAACCATAACCGCAAGCACGGGAGCAGCACATAGTCAAGCGCTAGTCTGACCTTTGTTCCCGCATGTCGGACTAATGCTCCGTCGGAAATACCATCGGATATACCCTATAGGGGGACACGGGGAGAACATGCAAACTTCACACAAAAAGGGCCTTTTGCCAACCCCACCCAGGGTATGGGTGGGGTTTGGTTTGGTTGGCTTTGGTTGGCTCTACGCGCCCTGAAGTGCAAGAGGACTAAGTAAGTAAGTACCCAGGGTATGGGCACTGATGACATGGAGGAGAGAACACACCTCCAGTGCCCACAGCGCCCCTAGCAGGACCTTCTAGCTGTGATGCTACAGCGCTACCCACTAGTGTTGCGCGGGCCGACCTGTAACCCGCAGGTCCCGCGGGTTAACCGCGGGGCGGGCTGGGCCGAGTCATGACATTTTCACTTTATTTGCGGGCCAGGTTGAGGCGGGTCAAATAATGTATACTGTGATTTTTACAAATGATTATTGTCGCCACGAGTCCTGGGATGAAATTTGCGCAGCCTACCGGATTGTTGTGTTGCTGTGCTGGTTGATATCTCCTCTCTCCAATTATTCATAACTATTAATCGCCAAACAGCGCACAGCCGCACGTGCTCCCAACGCACGTGCATGAGCACACCCCGCAGGCACGTAGCGGTAGAGCGGCCGCCAAATTTTCTCACCACAACGGACATTCTGTAGAACCTTTTTTTACCTTTTCCCTGTGCGCGTCCTTGAACAGTGGTGAGTTGTGTTTCATGTCGACTTAAGTCATCAGTTAATGGTTGGACTCCATCTTGCCTCTTGTGTTCTGACTGAGTCTTAAGTTCTGACTCACTCCAGAGCGAGTGAAATATTTTATAACCACCAGCAGTCCCTTCCTTCAGCGTGTGTGTGTGTGTGTGTGTGTGTGTGTGTGTGTGTGTGTGTGTTTGTGTGTGTTTGCGCGCACGTGTGTGGAGTTTATAAGTGCAAGGAGGACAAGTTAGACAACGCAAACGTTTTCAAATAGTTTTTCTTAGGTCTTTAGTCGCGTTTTCTTTCAGCGTCTGTGCAGTGACAGTCCTGTTGTTATACTGTAGGCTATGTCTGCGACGCACGGGTGAGTCTTTCTTCTCTCCCTTCAACCTCTCTGTCTCCTCTCAATCTGCCATGTTGCACACGTGTGTGACAAATGAATGGCATCGATGCGATGCGGTGGTCGGAACACCCGTGACTATGCGTGCTTGCCAGTGATATTATTAGCCTTTAAGACAGTTTAGATTAGAAGCACCTTTTTTGACAAATAAAAGCCGCGTTCAAAGACATATTTGACGTGCATTTAATGATGGCGGGTTGCGGGCCAGGTCGAGTTGTGAAAATTGATGTGGTGCTGCGGGGCGGGCTGAGCCGAGTCAGATTATTATCACATGCGTGACCTGCGGGTCATGAAAAACCCTGACCCGCGCAACACTACTACCCACTGTGCCACCGCAAGTGAGACGAAGTGAGAGGAAACGGAAGGGAAAAAAAGCATACAAGCTGACAAACGAATGACTGAAGGTTCTGAACAGTTTGGGATTTTTCTTTTTAGTTTAAGTTTGTGTTGACATATCTATTCTAATTAGTTTCAAGAGTGGATTTGCTAGTTTTTATTTGTTTCTATTTTTGAAAAGGCTAATAGTTTTAGTTAGTTTTACTTTGAAAAGGGCCAAAGTAAGTATTGTGTAATAAAAACGATCGTGCCGACAGCTGGTACAAAGATTTCATATCATCCCAACAAAGCGTACAAATAAATGGACAACAAATGAAAACTAAAGGACTTTTGTCTATAATTTCAGTTTGATCAGTTTTGTAAACACACAATACAGTTTGTTATTTGTTTTTATTATTCATTATTCTAATTTGTATTTATTTCAGTTAACCTTTTTCAGTTAACCAAGAGTCAATCAAGAGCCCTGAACGAATGATGTCAAGAATGATCAGGGAATGTACAATGAATAAGAGAGAGGAACCAGACACAGGAATTCCTGCTACACACATCACATTTGTTTGTGTCCTGCTGTGAGACAAACAACGTCAAACAGAGACACAGAAAGTCACACAGGCTCTTCTCCCATTTCTCTCTATTTTGTTTCAAATTTTGAAATCAGTGAACCCAGCGTGCCATATTGAACCACGTCTCAATTCCTCCTGCAATGCATTAGGTATAGGGCTGGGATCCTTAGGGTGTTAACGATTGCGTTTCCTTGACGATTCCCGAATGACAACAGTTTGTCGTATCTCTATGCCATATCTATCTTCAACGCATAAATGACTGGAAGGTACGGAAATCATCCAAAATCATGCACACACTCCTTTAATTTGTGATGATGCTTCAGTTCACACAGGAGTGCAGCTTAAGATACATATAAACCTCTTTCAGGGAGCTTTTGAATGTGGTTCTGGAGAGGTAATCCCTGCTCTGCTGTCAAGCTCGAAAAACACAGGCCAACTTTCTTCCACCTTCCCAAAGAAACTAAGAGAATGTGCATGTGATTATTACAGTGTCTACCACAGATGTTTCTTGGACATAATGAGGACACACAACTTTGGACGGTGATTCTGATTCTGTGTGTGTGTGTGTGTGTGTGTGTGTGTGTGTGTGTGTGTGTGAACATTTGATATATTCGGCGAGATGAATCCGGTTAAATGATGACTGTGCATTCTCATCACATTGTGCAGTTACAGTGATAAAGAGGCAATTAAGCACTGAATGAATAATGTCCAAGAATGATTTAATGCTCAATGAGTAACACAGAGAGGAAAGACACACAGGAAACCCTGCTACGAGGCACAGGGAATCCCTAACCTTCCCCAGCCAGTGTGCTTTCTGCTCTAGATAAGAGGGGAAGATTCAAATTTGCTGGCGAAAACAGCCCGGTGGATCCTATTGGTTCACTGATCTATGTCTATTGAAAGATTTGGACAAATGCTCACTTTTTTTTCAAAAATAACACATCTACAAGCCCATAGTGGCACTAAGTGACTCGTTATGAGCTTGTACATCTGCTATTTTTGAATGGCCCAAGACATCTAAAATTACACAGATGATTTCCCGGTTTTAATGGGTTGTTGGCAGAAGCCCAACCACGAGACACCAGTAGCCAAATTCTGATCATCTAACTACCACACTCCCTCTACGCTCGTCCTCCACGGAGACCTTAGTCCCCGCATCCAAGCGAGGAGGCCAGGATTTAAATGCAAACGGCGCATTGGACTGATTAATTAACCCTAGAATAAAAAACAAAAGAAATAACAAGGGTGATTTTCACCTGGACGATTATATTTTTGTAATTTTCAAAATGTTGCCGATGTCTGTTGTGGGTGGGTCTTTCAGTATACCTTCATGATGATCAGTGACATCATGTTCTAGGGTTAATTAAAAACACATTTCACATTTCCCGGCTAGCTTCCCCCTCACACCTCTGCATGTCGTGTTCTCCCACAGCCGTGCACAACAGATCAAAGCTCAACAGATGAACTTCAGTATCTCTACCAGTTTAATCAGGGGAGCTCAGAGCATTGGTTGATTGACACGCACGCGCACGCACGCACGCACGCACACACGCACACACACGCACCCACGCACACACACGCACCCACGCACACACACACACACACACACACACTTACATTATTATAAAAAGCCTTTGAACTTGAAGTCTGACTCTGCAACACCTCACATCTTTTAGGCCCCATCTCCCTCTGAGTCAGCATAGTTTCCATCCCATAGCCCGAGGAGACGGTCCATCCAATAACAAAACACTTTCGCACAACTTGCTGAAGTTTATGCTCACTCGCTGATTCCCGCTCCGAGCAGCTTGGGGAGGGGACTCTCTTTCTGCTCCTCCAAGTGCAAAGTACCATTTGAGACACAAACGATTTCTCAGTGTGGGAGGACCGAGTGACCAAGTGAGCAGCGATTTGGGTATGGGATTAAACCACTTCTTAGCCCTGTATAATACTACAATGGTTGTGTACACAAATAGTCAAAATAGCAGATAAAGTAAACTTTTTAAAAAAGTTTCAAATAACCGTGAAATTGTTTTGAAGCCATATGGCCTTTTCCCCTGCATGCTCACAGCATGCAGGCATGTTGCCTCATCATGCTGTTCTGATAATTTAAAGTACAGAGACAGATTGGTGGGACAATTTAATGCCGCCTTGAGCTGGCAGTGGAGCTACTCAGACTGCCAAATAGATGACTGCCTGTTTAAAGCCTATTATTTAATCCAACGCTCAACACCATTGCCATAGATCAACGGCAATTGTGCTTTTATAGCGCTTTCGATCGATCAAGCCATAATGCTACTTACGTTAGCATCGGGTTGCTAGCTGTTGTTGTCATACCACTGGGTCGCCCATCTTAGATCGTCGTCGCCATAATCATCGGTTTCTTTCAATCGCCTGTATCTCCTATTCCTTGTTCCAGATGGCATGGATTTTGGTCAAAACAAGGTTTATTTGATGGCACAGAGCCGACGATGTAAACAAGACATATCCTGGACCCGTTCGACTTCCTAGTTTGTGTTCAGTACCGGAAGTCTGGAAATGTAAGATAAGAGCTCAACTGGGAAAAATGCTGGCGTGAATTATATCATAATTTGTCAATAAATGCTAGCGGTCTAAGTGTTAAAAAGCAGAGCCATGGCGAGATAGGGGTCTGAAAGGTCATGTGCAATTCTTCCCTGAATTGCTCCCAGCTTCTCATCAACGTATTTCTGAGTACGAATCCATCATTGTAATGCTATGCATCATCATCATCATCAGTCAGTGCTCATCTTACAAAAGATTTAAATTAAATCTTCTACATTACAAATTGAGCCTGGGCTCAACATCCATATTCTGTGTGTGTCTGGGGGGGGGGGGGGGGGGGGGGAGACATTCTACAAAAATAGCAGATCTACAGTACAAGCTCACATTGCATTGCACACGGCGACACATTCTTGTAGAATAGATTTTTTTTTGTAGACGGAAAAAAGCGGTATACAGTTTTGTATAAGACTAGAGGGTTTAAGTGGTTAATGGGAGCTTTTATGACATCAACATTGCTGTGTGTGTGTGTGTATGTGTGTGTGTGTGTGTGTGTGTGTGTGTGTGGGTGCGCGCATGCGTGTGCGTACAAGTGGCTAACGATGGAGGTTGACAAGGAGGCCAGCTGTGATTGGAGATCATCTCAGGAGGTTATAGAGAGACGCCATGCAGCACACAGCGAGGAGGACGCGGTGATGGAGATATCAGAAATATTAGCCGTGGGATGGTTGTGTAACACACGAGAAGAGATGAAATGACGGGGCGAAGGTTGATGCTGCGAGGCGAGGTTAATCGCTCGTCCCTGCATGCATGCTTCCGTGTGTGTGTGTACTTGCATAACTATACTTGCGAGGATCAAACATCCCTCATAGGCATAGTAGAATTTGAGTAATAGATAACATTGTGACAGTACATTTTCCAAATCTTCCCTTCTGGGGGTCCCTGTCATGAAAATGTTTGAGAACAGATTTATAAGGCATTTGTAGAATCGGCCTCGGGTCTTAACCCATTAAGGACTGAGAACAGATTCTACAACATATGTCTTCTAAATTCTGACAGTTTTCTATATCACTGGTTCTCTATTTCATGTCAAGGACCCCAAAAATGATATGTAATTGGCCACAGACCCCTGTCTGAAAATTTGTTCCAGCCCCCCCCAGAAGCAATAATAATAATATTAAGAAGAACAATGGTAAATGGTAAATGGTGCATTTATATAGCGCCTTTATCCAAGGCGCTTTACATACTGTAGATTGTGCATTGCATTCACCCATTCACACACATTCATACACCGATTGTGGCGGAAGCCATGCAAGGTACCAACCAGCACATCGGGAGCAATTTGGGGTTCAGTGTCTTGCCCAAGGACACTTCGACATGTAGACAGGAGGAGCCGGGATTCAAACCGCCGACCCATGGATCATTGGACGACCTGCTCTACCTCTTGAGCCACAGTCGCCCAAGAAGAAGTTCTGCGTGGTCTGTGTGATTATCTAAAAAAGAAACTGCAAACAGCTTGTTGGAGAGGGTTGACAATAGATAAATAAAGAAGATCCAAGCAAAGCACTCTGTTTCATGAAGTTTCGTGTGTGTGCACGTGCATGGGAATGTGTGCGCGTGCTTGTGTTTATATGGCTGTCGGCACATCCATCAGACTGCTCGACATACCACCCTTGTGAGAAATGAGAGCCGTTCTTCTAAAGCTAAAAGCTCCCGTGATAAATGAATCAAACTGCAAACACGGCTTCAAGTGCAACAAAACAAACCTATACATAACACTGGCGAACAGATATCCCACCCTCCCAGTCAAAGAGGATTGAAACATCGGTCAGTTAGAATGTTGTTTTGACCTTCTGGGAGTGCCAGATGGGTGGTTCCAGTCGGAAAAAACTAATCCAAACAAAAAGCCACTTTTTTTTTAACAACTTTAAGCCTTTATCCACACGTTTCCCGTGTCCCAGGAGGCCTTGCGTTTATTAAGGGCATGGTTGATGATACGATACACACCACTGCTCCCATAATGCTTGTCAGATAGTGTGATCATCACAATGCCACATACAATGCACGATTGTTGATTTTTGAGTTTGAAATTCAGCAATCTTTTGTTAATTGTTTGTCACTTCTTGTCTCCATTTATTCTCTGTTTGTTTCAATTATATCTGTCTTTGTCTATCCAGCTGTGGCTGTGGCTCAGGAGGTAGAGCAGGTCGTCCAATGATCCCTGGGTCGGCGGTTCGAATCACGGCTTCTCCTGTCCACATGTCGAAGTGTCCTTGGGCAAGACACTGAACCCTACATTTCCTCCAATGAGTCGGATGGTGTGTGAATGTGGGAAGTGAGGACGCTGGTGTCGACTGTTTGCCGCTTCACCTCCCAATGTATGAATGAATGAAACATTGTAAAGCGCTTTGAGCACTTGGAAAAGCGCTATAAAAATGATCCACTGCTCAGTCTGCCTGTGTGTTTCTGCTAATTCATTTGGCTTTTATTTGCATGCAACACGCAGTAAGACGCATCAGCAACGAACGAAAACCCAAAGCTTGTCAGGTCCATCTATGCTTTGAACGACAGACAGGCAACAACTGCTTTAACCGACAGACGGGCAAAAACTCTATCTCCGTCAGTAGGTCAGTCAGTCAGTCAGTCAGTCAGTGGGGTGCACATCTTTAACTGGGGACAGCAGGGACAATAAATAACAAACATGCAGCCAAAGTCCTAAACTGCCATCGGCATAAAGTGCATGTGCTCGCTCATACTCGCACGCACGCACGCACGCACGCACGCACGCACGCAGGCACACACTCAAGTGACAGACACATAATAGCACATGTGTGCTTGTTTGTTTCTGTCTGGAGGAGCTGGTGAATGAGGCTTGAAATGTCAGCATCAATATTTCATGATGCCTCTCAGCCTGCGTGTCAGTCCGCTCCGCTGCTTAAAGATGAGCGGAGGTCAGCAGAGGTCAAGGTCACAGCAGTGTAAGGAAGGAACCAGAGAAATATTTCTGAACAAATCTGTTACCACAGTGTGACAGTGTTCTACTTGATGAACTGGACAAACACGTTTTTAAAGAAAAACATATTTTTTCTTGTAATTTAAATGCATTTAGCTGTTAACCTATACTGTAAGTATTTTCTACAATTCAATCAGGGACAGCATGTGTCACATTAGTTGTTGCGACCACAGGTCGCATTTACTATGACAACCTACATTTACCGTCAGTTAGATAGTTAGTCACCCCCAGGCATGAGCATATAGATCATGCCTCATGACATCACATGGCATCACGTGACATCATCAGGGATGGAGATCCCTGATATCATCAATATTGGCCAACAACTCTACATCTGACCTCAAACATCAAACCCTATAGATCTCCATATGGAGCTGACCTGTTCTGACATTCCATAATTATGTTGATCCTTCCCAATCCATCCTTCCTCTTCGATGTCTCCCTTTTGACTGATACCTGTCCATTTAAACTCTAGACGGGCCTACCCCAAATGTATTATTGCAGCCGACGAGTTCTCAACAGGCCTGGAAATTAAGCCCCGGCCCTACCTGGGCCCTCATCAAACCCTGTACACTCAAGACACTGCCTCCGCTGCCACCCTTAGATCTCCAAATATGGAGCTGACCTGTTCTGACATTCCATATGTTGATCTGACCTCATCAACCCCTGTACACTCAAGACACGCTCCATATATGGCCAGTACAGAATTCATTCCATATGTTGATCGGACCCCCCATGCCAAAGCGCCAGCGCTCGCCCAGCAATCTGCTGTAACCCAGGTGGATGTGTACACGCGGGCTTCTCGCCCTCAGGCTGGTTACATACTGTACTGTATAGAGTCTATGGGAATTCAGAAAAGAAATGTATTATTTACCCGTGTCGGCAAAATAGATAGCAGGTGACACTGGACCAAAATACCATTAAGGGACAGAGCAAGCTATTTTCAGGCAGCGGCTCACTTGCGGGCCGTGACGCGGGTAACGGTGGCGACGAATATTGAGCCCAAAGAGAAGAGAAGAGAAGAGAAGAGAAGAGAAGAGAAGAGAAGAGAAGAGAAGAGAAGAGAAGAGAAGAGAAGAGAAGAGAAGAGAAGAGAAGAGAAGAGAAGAGAAGAGAAGAGAAAAATGTCGAGAGTAATGTCTTTTTTTCCAAGTTGTGTAGGGAATTGTAATGACATTAGAGGGCTTGAAGGTCAACAGCAGTAGGAATCGAGGGAGTATCTGAGCCGGCCTTAGGAGGACTTTAAAAAAAAAAAATTCTATCGAATAAGGAGGAGGCCAGGCTTAATGCGTTAACACCCAACAGTATGTGATCTGATTTGTTCAGGGGAAGATGAGTGAGACACAGACGAGATGCTCCAGGGAATAAAATACTCTAGCTTGAGGTAAAGCAAACTGGCAGGTCATATAAAACATTTAAATAAAATAAAGGATATATCGAAAGAAAGAGAAAGAGAGAGAGAGAGAGGGGGGAGGGGGGGGGGGGGAGACAGAATGTGCACAAAAAGCACAACATTAAACTGAACTGACAAGATAGACAGAAGCATGTAGAGAAAGAAAGAGACAAGTAGTGACATGTATTACTAGATTCACAAATTGATATATATTTGGCTGCGGACCCCCACCTGAAAATGTTTTGTGCCAGGGACCCCCCAGCAGAGATTTGTGTTAAAAAAGTAAATCATTCAATATCCCGTACCCCACTTTGAGAGCAACTGGTCTATAGTCCTGTAGTTGTATAGCAATAGTTTCCAAGTCTCTCCAAAAGGAGGGGCTTCTGTAATACTCATTATTACATAATTCAATTTAACTGTACAAATAGGTATATATTTCACCCAACTGTAGCTATACAGTTTGTATTTAAGATATACATATTGTGTGTAAGCTCATGGTACTGTTTTAATTTCATTCTTTGAAGGAATAAGACGTGTGCCTGTTTATATGCACAGTCATCCAGACAATTCACATCTTCAAATGAACACATTTTGATTTCACTCCAAAAAGTTACTTGTTGCCAGCCTCACCCACAGCTAAGTTTTGTAAGTTAATGAACCATGTAGATTTTGGCAGCAGGCTCAGCACACAGAAATGTGGTTACGATGATTAGTGCCAGTACACATGGTGTAATTACTTTCTCCAACAAGCATTTAACCGAGCCTCCAAGGAATATTTTTTCCTGCATGTCCGAATGGTTTCTGCAGTATTTATGCCTCTTGAAAACTATTGATTGACTATCTTTTATAATGACCACTGTATTTAATTAACCTAATTCTGCTTGCCTTTGCTTAGGTTGTCTGTATTTATGTTGTTTTCTTTTTCTATTTTAGTTTTAGTTTCTTAGTGATGTTGTTCTTCCTTAATTGGAAAGCACTTTGGATCAACTCCTGTTGTTTTCAAATGTGCTATACAAATGAAGGTGACTTGACTTGACTGAAAAAAGCACAAAAAGTACAAGCTCACCACAACGTGCGGCAATGCGTTGGGTTGTCCATCGATTGTCAAACGTGACCGTTGAAAAACACAAGATCATCAATAAGATGCGGAATAAGTGGAAAAATAGAGCAGCCTTCTTCTCATAGTAGAGGAGGTTGGGGAGAGAAAAGGGTGATTTCACGTTAATTCTTCTAAAAGCGCATTTTGCACAGATGTAGCCCAGTGCATGCTCTAATGGTTTAGCTAGGGTGCCCAAGCCGGCGACATTAGGAAACTTTGTGACAGCTGCTGAAAGTTGGGGTATCCCAACAGTTAATTTACAAAAAAAAATTATAATAAATAAAAACACAAAAAGTTGAATATGGAGATAAGAGGTTTCTACCCAACAGAAACGATATTATATTATATATTATGTTCTGGGGGATACATGGGAGATATAATAAGCAGGCAGTTTATTGAGCGCCCCCCTCCCTTTCCTATTATAAGAGTGTGTATTAGTAGGGTGTTTTTATGTGCTCAACAGCCATAATAAAAAAGTGTTCCTGTCGAGAGAAGCTTCATTTGGTGACCCTACACTTGGTGACTGTGCAGGGAATCCAATAAGCCCCAGTAATGTAATGGAGCTCTCACTTGAATTAGCAACACATAAAGCCCCATTCACACAGGACTATAGTACTGCCTAGCGACCTGATGTAATCTAGAAGTCCTCCCCTCCCCTGTGTTTTGAGCGGCTTATTCGGATGGGGACAAAGGGACAACTTGCTGTGCGGAGGAGAGAACCATGCATGTTATACCGAAAAAGCAATTTCCCCAAAATGGTGCACGTTTTTTGAGAATGGCTCTAGGTCTGTCACATAAAGCAAAAATAAAATCGCATGACTGATTTGAGGCATTATTAACCTTTGCTTTTATGACATTTCTGAGAGCCTTCATGATCTTCAGCTAAAGATCGCCTATTATCGGTGACATATTTTCATAGAAGACATGCTGGCTTCTATAGAATCCAAACGACTGACGTTATTATAGAATTATAGGCCAGAGCCTATATGTGGCATGCGCCTGGACCACTAGGCCCGCGGGTGCCCCGCGAATGAGACCTTTAACCCATGTGGAGATATATACTGTACGTACACACACAAACAAACATGCACGCACACACAACCCATCATAGAGCCTCTTGCAGAGGAGCCATATTTGTTATAATACACACAGGACTAGGTAGTGTCAGACCTGTGTTATTAGAAGACGTCTGGTGTTTGCTGAAATATGGTATTGCAAAGCTTAGTAATTCGTTTTTACTTAAAAAACTTAAGACAAGGCCCATTTGCACGGGATTAAGATCAACAGACGACCGCCGCAATTATTACAAATTAGTACATTACCCCAGATAATACTATAGTAGTCCTGTGTGAAAAGGGCTTAAACCAGGATTTCCCTTAATCTGCCTTTCATGAAACACCCCCCAGATTACTGGGGGGTGGGGCATACACATGAAAACACAATAACTGAAAGCAAGAGAAGGAGACAGAAACAGAAGGTGAAAGAACAAACAGATGTGGAACGAGTCATTCTGGCGAACCTTTGCGGCTTGTCACGCATGAATGCAGCACTCTGGTGTTAAAGCCACTAGGGACCAAAAGTGTCTCAACCGATGGGCTGTCATGGATTGTACTGTACACAGTGAGACCAATGTGTTTTGACTAAAGCGTGCAGAACGTCAGATCGTTGAACATGTGGTCGCTGTCGGGCAGAAACCTCTCATCTCCAATATTTGTAACTTTGCGTCAATCTACAGTTGGGTGCCACCGATATTGTCCCTTATCATTTGACCCATTTAGGCCTGACCTCAAAATTTAAAAAAATCCTTCTAAATCCTTTTCTGAAATAAATATTTTCATGATTTTTCAAAAATTGCAGACCTACAAGCTTGTAGATCTGCTATTTTTCAATAGCTAAATTATAACATAATGTTTAAAACACCAAAAGGGGTTCCCGCCCAAAATGGGTTAACTGTCCTTTTGCGCAGATCACGCAAACCTCAGCAAAAAGAAAAGGACAATATCGGTGGCACCCAACTGTACACCCTACTTGATCATGCTACAGCGTCACACAACAGCATCAAAAGCAGAAGACGTACAAACTCGATCAAGCACGGCATGAAGGGATACGTTCCGAGCTCGTCGATATTCTACTTTTGAATTTGAATCCTGAAAAGCAACACTTTTGGACATATGAGGTTTCCACCCGACAGAGACGATATGAAATATGCATGGGCTGCTTGAGACAGTACACAGGCTGTGGCAGTGGCTTTCAAACGTTGCGTGCCATAGCCAACGCGGAAATCTCAAGGGACGCCAATGTTGCAGGTGGTCTTCATTATGTCTTGTTTACATGTACATGAGAGAAAATGCTCAATTTTGTTCGGCTCTTCAGACGATGCAGAAGCATAGCAACGTGCTGTGAGCACGCGTGTGTGTGCGCGTGCGTATGTACCTATAGTTTCTCTGAAGCACTACATTGTCTTTGCAGAAAGAGAGCGAGAGGGGGAGAGAGAGAGAGAGAGAGAGAGAGAGAGAGACAGAGACAGAGACAGAGAGAGACAGAGAGAGAGAGAGAGAGACAGAGATCGATCCGCGGGGGGCACTAATGAGAGAGAAAGTAGGGCCCATGCACACCCACGCAAAAAGAGATGAATGGAGATCGATGGAAGCCAGTGGTCCTCACTCAACCCATGTGCTTAGTAAACAGATTTACCCTGTTCTTAGGATTGTTTACTGTGGTGCACACACGCACCAAGCCCCCAGAGCGGCTGGCAAACGTTGAAGCCGCTCTACCAGCCAAAGCTAGCACTGCAGGCGAGCGTTTTTTGCCCGCTATTGATCCAGATCTTGATTCTGATTACATCACCGTCCACAAAGGCAAATCAGTTTGCCTGTGGACCACTTTTTGAGGATAATTATTCAGAAAACCCCAGACCACAGAAAATCTACTGAATGTTCAAAGTTCCGTATTTTTGGGTGCAATTTTGGGGTCAGAAAACCAAAAAAAAAGATGACTTCTGTGCTAATTCTGTAGGCCTATCTATCTTTTAACTGCATTGATGGGCTTGCACAATTAAGAATTTCACCCATGTTTTGTGGGTGTTAGAAGAGATGGAGCAACTCGTGGAGAGGCATGGGAACTGGTAATTGGCATCAATCAAATTGGGATATGAATGGGAGAACACGTTGTTCTTTTGTCTGGGAGGGTTTGGGCTGCTCAGCAGCATTGTCTGGGAGGGGTTTGGGCTGCTCAGCAGCATGTCTGGGAGGGGTTTGGGCTGCTCAGCAGCATTGTCCTTTCATTATTTGCCTGCCCCTGAGATTTCTGTCAGTGAACATTTTCAATATACAACGATTTTATAAAGAAAAAATGTGATGTGACACTAAAGTTTAATTCTGACCGCCCAGCGCCCTTTAGGTTGCATACCGATAGGCAGTACCTTCAAAATGGCACATGATTTGGTGATGTACTGCACGATTGAGTCGACTGCGACTGGAGATGTTGATGTGCAACTGTTTCGGGGGTTAATAAAGAAAACGTCCACAGCATACGTAATCTGGTGATTTAGTGCCTGCCATTGTTTTCTCCGGAGACCAGATGTCTAGACACGAACAAATCTGTGTCTGTCCCCCTCCAATCCTCTCTTCATCCATGTGAAGGGCAGACAGGATGATGTGTCTAGGCAATGAGTGACACACCACTTCACCTCCACAATGACTGTTTCAGATTGACAGCCGCACTTGGGCATGACAGTTTACGTGCGCGCACGCACGCACGCACACGCACACGCACACACACACACACACGTTTTATTGTGCATTGTCCTGTCATAGGACAAGTCATGGATGAGAGAGGGAGAGAGAGAGAGAGAGAGAGAGAGAGAGAGAGAGAGAGAGAGAGAGATGGGGGGAGACTGAAAGAAGTGAAAAGACCTTCATGACCGTGGTGCTGTAATTACACCCAAATCGATGAAGACAAGAGTCACAAGATATAGATCATGAGAGATAGAGTGTATTGAGCACAGCGCTAACTACTCCATTAAAATAAATCTAAACGGCAGAAGCGTTTGATACAATGCTTGAGTTCAGTGGTTCTCAAACCGTTTCGTGCCAGGGAGGGACCTCCAAAATTATATGCCCATCAGAAAATGTTGTGCCAGGGACCCTCCAGCTCACTCACTCACTCACACACTCACACACTCACACACAGTCTAGGGCTGCAACCATGACATTCTCTTAACAATTACTTTATCGATTGCTTTTTGATGAATCTCTCAAAACATGTAGTTTTGTTGGGAATAAACACAGAAGCTCTGGGCAGAAGTGGTGAAAAACAAGTGGAACCCATTTTTCCCCAAACAGAAAAGTCCTATCTGATTGTATTAAACGACGTTAAACTCACCAAAATCGCAGCTGTACAGATAGCTTGAGTTATTGTCTTTTTATCTACTGTCGAGTGATTTCCATTTTCCAACCAGCGCTTCCAAACTCCAACGCTCCATGCTGCTCAATGTGTTGCCACTCAGTCTAGATGAGGGGGGTGTCCCGGTGGAAAAGTGATGCATGTGCATGAAATGAAATGAAATGAAATGAAATCTATATTTACCCAGGGTATCTGGGCTAAGCTCAAGAACTTGTTTCCAGCCAGGCCCTGCTCATAGAACACATTTCATCGTAGTGGTTGATGCCTTGTTCAAGGGCATACTATTGGCTATAACTGTAGCCTGGCTTCAGCCCCTGAATCGCTAGCCATTCACATTAGGACAAATATTCTGGCGAAGCGATTCATTAGTTTCACGAACAATGGAGTGAAACAAAATTAAAATTCAGGCTGACTGTCAGGCTTCTATAACTGCCTAAGTTTGCGGGCGCTGGATAGGCAAGCACATGTTTCTAGTTTGATCATTTGTCTTATATTTTTACATTGGGCACACTAAGAACAATTTTGTAAATAGTGACATAAATATGGTATAAGAATATAAGAACTTGATTGACACACAATTTACATAAAAGCATCTCATCTCGTCGTCTCGACTGTTTGACCTGAACAAAGCTTAACTCTTTTATTGCGGCTTGCTGTTAGCATCATCATCATGGCCCATAGCACTTACCCTACCCCCTTAGACAGCACTTTTTAGACTTAGATAGCATTTGAAACAGACTTATAGCATGTCATGTAGACAGCACAATAACAGTACAGCATAGTATAATACACGTATAGCTTATATGACTGTATAGTGTCATTATATATAGATATGTTCTAGTTACGTTCTTAGCTTACGCATGTTTCTTGATAAATGCTTTTTATACATGTGATGTATTCCCATGATTTTTGTTCTTGCTTAATGTAAATCGCTCTGGATTAAGAGCGTCTGCTAAATGCCTAAATTGTAAATTGTAGCATAAATCTCAGTTCCCAGTGCCACCATCAGCGTTCACTTTAAGAGGAGTTTACCCACCCCACACACACACCGACTCAACACACACACTTTGCTATCATTAGCGCAAGCGCACACTGTTTACCTGTCGTCAGAAACGTTTACACGTCAGGAACGATGCGGTACAAAGTCACAAATGACATCTGAACTTTGGATGGCAGAAGATCCACCAAGGACAGCTCTCCAAAATTCCGACTTATGGAGGTTTGAAAATCCTGCTTTTAATTGAGGTAAACAGAGACAAGTTTTAACGTCCCATAGCTGGTGGTGACGGAAGCGTTGCATAGCAACCGGACCAATGTTAAAAGCCGCCGTGGGGCTCAACCGCTATATACACGGAGTATACGTTGGAGTCGGTATATATACAGACCTAGCAAATAACGCCCCCTAGCGGTCAGGTACGTATAGGCTATATACGGACATGGGAAAGAAAGAATTAAGGAAGCTGAAACTCACAAATGTTTTTTGGGGTGGGTCATTTCTTTGGTGTGTGCATTAGTCAGTTGTTCCCAAATCTTTTCATGTCAAGGACCCCCAAATTGAGACTTATTAGCCCGCGGACCACCATTTGAAAAGATATGCCAGGGACCCCCATAAGAGAAGATTTTTTATGGCTCTAGCAGTGGTTCTCAATCAATCTCAATTGGTTCCATTTGTAAACTCTCAGAGTTACAGACCCATAAGGGTCCATTTGGTTCCAAACTATCATTTAGGCCCCCCCCCCCCCCCCCCCCTGGAACTCCCTCAAGGACCAATGGGGGTCCCCCGCTTTGGGAACCACTGCATTAAGTGAGCAAAGAGACAGAATTGTGTACATGACTGCAAATGAATTTCAGACAGAGATCAAAGTCCTGATTAAATCTGGCCAAAAAAGCACTGCAAGTTGCAGCATAGTCTCTCAGCTGCTGCACCACAAAGCCAGCCCAGAGATAGTTGACACATGTAAATTACTGATGATGCTTTGAAAGACTGACATGTACTACATAATGCACTGGGTCAGCAGTTAGTCACTCATGCATACTCTAGGCGGGCACGCACGCACATGCACACGCACAGATATTAACTATGCGATGCAAGAGTGCCGTCTAGCCAACACCAACTCCGGACTCCTGAATCGTTTCGTTCCATACCCTGCAGTCTGACTGAGGGCATTGCCCAGTCATCCGCAACTGTCTCTCTCTGACATGGTCTGTGACCTGTGGTAAGGTAAGGTAAGGTAAGGTAAGGTAAGGTAAGGTAATTTTATTTATAAAGCGCCTTTCAAAACAGTTGTTACAAGGTGCTGTACAATACAAATAATAGGAATAAAACAAGAACATCACAATCAAAGATAAACCAACAATGAAATAAGAAACAGAGCAGAAAAGACAGTACCTAGAAATAGATAAAAACAGAACAATACATAGAAAACAAAAGATTGAGACAATCACTGGAGCAAACCAAAATGTTTGCGGTACAAATGAGTTTTAAGTAGCTTCTTAAAAATCTCAACAGACACTGCATTTCTCAAGTAGAGTGGTAAGTCATTCCACAGCGTAGGAGCAACAAATGAGTAAGCTCGATCTCCTTTGGTTCGCAGCTTAGTGGCGGGGATAATGAGAAGACCTTTGTCTGAAGACCTAAGGTGTCTCATATTTACCTTAGGGTGCACCAGTTCACTTAAATAAATTGGGCCCAGCCCATGGAGAGATTTGTAAGTAATTAATACAATTTTAAATTTAATTCTAGAGTCGATTGGTAACCAGTGCAAGGCTGCAAGCACAGGAGTAATGTGTGACCTTCTTTGTGTGTTGGTTAACAGTCTAGCAGCCGCATTCTGCACTAGTTGGAGGCGGTGTATAGAGGAGCGACTCAAAGTTGTAAACAAAGAATTACAATAGTCTAAGCGGGACGAAATATAAGCGTGGATACGTTTTTCCAGGTCTTGTGGTGTTAATAACGTCTTAATTTTGGTAAGTTCAACTGTCTCTCTCTGACCTGGTCTGTGACCCGTGGTAAGTTCAACTGTCTCTCTCTGACCTCATCTGTGACCCGTGGTAAGTTCAACTGTCTCTCTCTGACCTGGTCTGTGACCCGTGGTAAGTTCAACTGTCTCTCTGACCTGGTCTGTGACCCGTGGTAAGTTCAACTGTCTCTCTCTGACCTGGTCTGTGACCCATGGTAAGTTCAACTGTCTCTCTCTGACCTGGTCTGTGACCCGTGGTAAGTTCAACTGTCTCTCTCTGACCTCATCTGTGACCCGTGGTAAGTTAAACTGTCTCTGACCTCATCTGTGACCCGTGGTAAGTTCAACTGTCTCTCTCTGACCTCATCTGTGACCCGTGGTAAGTTCAACTGTCTCTCTCTGACCTGGTCTGTGACCCGTGGTAAGTTCAACTGTCTCTCTCTGACCTCATCTGTGACCCGTGGTAAGTTAAACTGTCTCTGACCTCATCTGTGACCCGTGGTAAGTTCAACTGTCTCTCTCTGACCTCATCTGTGACCCATGGTAAGTTCAACTGTCTCTCTCTGACCTGGTCTGTGACCCGTGGTAAGTTAAACTGTCTCTCTCTGACCTGGTCTGTGACCCGTGGTAAGTTCAACTGTCTCTGTCTGACCTGGTCTGTGACCTGTGGTAAGTTCAACTGTCTCTCTCTGACCTGGTCTGTGACCCGTGGTAAGTTCAACTGTCTCTCTCTGACCTGGTCTGTGACCCGTGGTAAATTCCCTGCAGAGGTCCACATCTTTTATGTGGTCCGACTCCGCCCACGTGACGCATTTTGTTCTCTTAATTCTTAGAAATCACAACAAAGGAAAGACCTTTTCCGTTTGCCTGCCTTTGAACAAGTTCTGTTTCTTTCTATTTCGCCTAGTAATTCGTTTTCAATGATACCTGCGTTTTTTTTCTGTACGTGCGGAGAAGTCGAGGGGCGACAACGCAAAGGTAGCTTTTAGCGAAGGTTCAATGAGGAAGATCTCTTCTAGCCAATCTAGGCCATCTCATCTAGCCAATCTGCAGTCAGCCAATCCGGCGACTGGACTCCGCCTTTAAATAGCACTGCCTCTGACACTGGCAGAACACCAATATGCCATAAAATCAGCAGTATTGGCACACCATTTCCATAACCCATTAAAGGGATATTTCACTTTACTCCGACTTTTGGGCGCATAGAAGAAATATCCCTTTAAGAGCCGAGACAGATTCTAAATGCCTTCTAAATCAGAAGTTATTTTTTCTGCCTTTATTGATAGATTGAAAGTAATCCGATAGGCAAAGGTCGTCGGAATCAGTCGTCAGGCTGGCTCAGCAGCCTTGAGCTCACCGTCTGGGCTTGCCTTCCCGATTTTAATGTGATAATTGGCATCGACAGCCCTTTTGTAAGTGTAAATTATTGAACGCGAGGAGCAGTCTAGAGATTGTGGTCATTACTAAAATACTTCAGAGAACATATTGGATCCTTAAATGTGAGGCTTATTAGCCGTGCAGGCTAATCATTATCAATGACACCATATTGACATTTATAGACAATTTACAATTTACAATTTAGGCATTTAGCAGACACTCTTAATCCAGAGCGACTTACATTAAGACAGGCCCTTGGGGCTGATTATTACACTCAGAGTAAGTGTGTGTGTGTTGTTGTTACTTGCGCAAGCAGAACGTGCAAGTACTGCGATTGGCTGGGTATGTATGTATGTATGTATGTATGTATGTATGTATGTATATATGTATGTATGTATGTATGTATGTATGTATGTATGTATGTATGTATGTATGTATGTATGTATGTATGTATGTATGTATGTATGTATGTCGGTGTCCTCCAACAGCCAATAAGGGACCACCATTCTTGGTGACGTAACTAAGGTACGTTTCAAGGTTGGTATAAGGTCAATAACAGGTCTAAAGGATTTAGACACGTTACATCATGTTCCTTGAAGAAATGTCAAGGATATAAACAAGAACATCTTTCAACTTATTTCCATTGTGGTCTGGGTTAAACAACATTGCAACAAAATATATACAGGCAATACAGTACATCAATGAACAAAACATCCAAGAGCTACACTACCTACAGCGTAATTACATAGAATCGCATGCATACATATAGAATGTTGTACTCACTGATTTGCCTTGCTAATTCTACTGCTTTTCTACTGAAAATAAGTGTCCAATTTAATTAACATATAACACCTTGTCAAATGCCCCCCCCTTCCTCATTGTTGATTTACGTTTCTGACAATGCAGCCACAGTCCTACTCCTCCTGCCCAACACTCCCCGCAGACAGGTGCCCCAGGTGCCCCCCCCCACCCCCCCCCCCCCCGCAGACAGGTGCCCCCCCCAATATGAGTATGTGCAATGGCAAATATCACCCTCCCCAGCCCCGCCTGGTGTCCATCCCCCGAACACGGGTCAATTGTGTTCAAATATATTGTATGTAGGCATTCGACAAAGCAAGATGCACCACATTGGAATCGAATCCCCAGTCTCCGCGGTGGTGGGCAGACACTTTACCACTGTGCCCCCCCGAGCGACAAGATGAAAACGTTTGAGAACCACTGCCATGCAGTAAGGGTCAAATGCCTCCTGGGATGACACTTAACGGTCTGCTATTGTAATCATACTGTATGTCTCCCAGAGGAAAGATATGATCAGATGATAGAATGAAGTGCAAGACAGAAAGACAGCATTAAGTTACAATACAATAAAATGAAATATGGGTGGCCAGGCGGGAGCTATCCACAGATAGGCTAAGTACTGCAGGGTACCAGCTGGGCAGGGCCCTAAGTTGAGTCAGGGAATGACTATAGCTAATGGACAGGACAGGTGACTGGCCAGACAGCTGGCTGTATGACTGGCTAATGAGGCCAATGAGAGAATAAACTGCTTGATCTTTACACTGAAAGCTGGCTTCCATCTTTGTCCTGTACCTTTTCTATAGATTTGTCGCTAAGACTTTAAATTAAGGTTGGGTCTATAATGCGTTATAACCACATTTATAATGCATTATAATGCAAATCTAACACTAGTTATCGATATTTATAATTATGCATAACATATAACATATAACTTATATACATATAATATATACATACTTATATACATAGGCTACTTATATATTTACAATATATAAATTATATCAAAGACACTTTATAACTAACAAGTTATGTGCTGAACGTATAATGCATTATGACCAGCACTGATGCATCATAAAAGTTATTAGTTGTCGGACTCGTACACGATTATAAACGTTTATAACGAGTGTTATGATGCCTTATATAAGCGTATACATAATGAATTTATAGACCCAACCTTTATGTAATTGTCTGCTAAATTACAGATATTAACGCTTCTTTTGTGATTCCCTACTACTGTATAAATTGATGTATTCATTCAACAATCTGTGTCTGTCGGTCTCTCATATAGACTACTGCATTGCACTACTATGATGAACAATGTCCATCGACTATATTTTTTCACTGACTAAATAAAAACAAACATTAAGCTATATAATGACCAAGACTAAGACGAATATACTGACAATTTAGACAACAAATAAAAATGACTAAAAAAGGGAGGGACTAGTGGAGAAGAAATCCAGGAGAACTAAAAGACAAGTAATTTTATGCTTGGTTGCATGCTGAAAACAGCATTATCTATGCTCACGAGGCAAGCTTGTAACAATTAATTGTTCCCTGTGTGGAAATCAGCTCAGCCTACTAAACTAAAGTGATTGATGATGGTGAGGTTAAAATTAAGTGGCCGGCTAACCGGACGAGTCTCCAAGCATCTTCCATCGCGTGAAAACACTCGTTCATGTAACCCTCCATCTCAGTTTCCCTTGCTGTATACTGACAGTAAATCTTGCACATTAACTTGAGTTGAGAAAGTGACAGGTAAAGTGATGAGGTCAAAAGACTGCCAAGAGCTGCAATCTTTTATTTATTCACACGGTGGGAGAGGGAGCGCGGTCCTTCTGCCGGTGTCTTAATCCAAATCCAATTGTACTGTACCTTTGTCCCCACTCTGGAGCTACATCTATACCAACAGCACTGTAAGACGGAATAAGAAAATAGATTCCTGGCAGATATCTCCCCTTGTGTGTATTGTACGTATATTGTCTTGTTTTGTTTTCGGTTGTATGTATTGTCAATTGTCAGTCGTTTCGTTTACATGTATGTTTGATTAAAATTCAATAAAACGTAAATTAAAAAAAAGAAAAAAAGAAAAGATTCCTATAGGGGGTATACGGTGGCAAAGTCGGTAGTGCTGTTGCCTCACAGCTAGAAGGTCCCGGGTTCGATTCCCGCCGGGGACGATGTTGGCGTGTTCTCTCCTTGGGCCTTTCTGTGTGGAGTTTTGGAGACCGTAACAAAACACATGCCCACAAATGTCAAGGGCAAATAACAGCACTTCCTGAATGCGTGTGGGGATGAGACTACACGACAGGTGTTGCAGTCACACCTATATGGCCCCCGAGTCCAATTAGTTTGGCTCAGGCCAGGTGTGAGTGCTTAAATTGTACACCCCTCAAATCACACATCACCAAAATAAACAGCAGCAACAGCAGCACCCTGCCAGAGTAAAGTTAGTCTCACGTCTAGCCAGACAACCATTCGACAATCTCCAAATGCTTCAGGCGGAGGTCTATGTGACCGAATATAATATAGAACTTGACAGTCATTAAAAAAACGTGTGATGGTCATATTATGTACCTATTTTATGTATTGATTATAAACAGGTGTTTTTACGATTTGAGGCCACATTTCCATAGGGTTTAATGTCAGGTATATCTTTCAAACTTAAAACAGGGGTATATTTTACATTATTTTAACCACTTAAATGCACTATACTTTGTTCACTGGAGTGCCCCATGGGTCAATACTGGGTCCTACTATTTCTTTCCCCTCCTCTACTCCAAATCTGTTCACGGAAGGTTTGCCTCAGAATAGGGATGCAATTAGTTCATGTGGTTATGGTGGCTTTATTGAAACTAGGAATTGAAGTGTGTTCCAACTTCCACTGTGAGCTGGAGAAGAGAAGAGAAGAGAAGAGAAGAGAAGAGAAGAGAAGAGAAGAGAAGAGAAGAGAAGAGAAGAGAAGAGAAGAGAAGAGAAGAGAAGAGAAGAGAAGAGGAGAAGAGAAGAGAAGAGAAGAGAAGAGAAGCTGAAGAGATAATTGAAAGGGGAAAGTATATAGGAGAGAAGAGAAGAGAAGAGAAGAGAAGAGAAGAGAAGAGAAGAGAAGAGAAGAGAAAAGAAGAGATAATTGAAAGGGGAAAGTATATAGGAGAGAAGAGAATGTATATAGTAGTCTAGTCCATTAGATGTACAGAAACACAGTTTTGTTCCCTCCCCGAGGGTGATTCAGTGAGTCACACTGCTTCATCTGGTTCACACTTCATTACAGATAGAACCCTAAAGCTACGGCAGACATACCCCCCTGCACTGCGTGTGCACGCTCGCTCACGCACGCACGCTCTCGCGCAGGCAAGAATACCACCAACGGCCAAACTGTAATGAATGTTGCCCGCTTCCACACCCAGACAAACAAACAAAAACTCACTTCAATGTTCAAAGGTGTGTGTGTCACAATCAAACTTTCTGACTCCCTACCGTCCAGCTCAAGTTTCCTTTCTGTGATATTTGCACGCACGCACGAATGCTCAAACAACGCCTGTGAGCTATTTTTGGCTAAGGTTCTCAGAATAGGGATTGTATGGTTCAAGTAGTTGAAATTCTTTTTATCCTATCACACAACGATTTGGCAGCACCCATATAGTAACTCTGAGGACCCCCTGTTGGAGACCCCTGGTTTAAATAAACCAAAAGTAACCAAAGTGTGATCTAACAAGTTACTTTTCTCAGTAGGTAATCCTGTTTGGTAACAAAACTAATTTTTTAAGGGACACTTCACCCTTTTTGCAAAAATGCAATTTAGAAGATTTAGAACACTGTAATATGTGGTTTTAGATTATTTAGATTTTAGCACCACACACACACACACACACACACACACACACACACACACACACACACACACACACACACACACACACACACACACACACACACACACACACACACACACACACACACACACACACACACACACACACACACACACACACACACACACACACACACCTTTGAGAAATGATGGCCTTCCTCAACCTCCCTCTGAATGTGTTTTGATGTTTACTTACCTCTCAACACAAGGTCATCATAACTGCAGTCAAATGCATCATACTCTTCGTTACTAGAGAGAGAGAAAGAGAGAGAGAGCGCATTGAATATTATGTATGTATTCTTCACTGAATGAACAGCTCGTCTGTGTGTGTGTGTGTGCATATCACTGAGCTATTCTCTCATAGCCTGGAAACCAGACAAATCTGCCACAGGAAAAAATATATACAGTCCATGGGGATATACTGTATGTACGCAGTGATATAAGTCTGGTTTTTATGAGACAGCTGAGGAAATTCCACCTCCCAAGGACCTTGCTGGTTAACTTCTATACTGCCATCATAGAATCCATCATCACCCTCGCCATCACTGTTTGGTTCCCCGCTGCAGCGGCCAAGGACAAGGCCAAGCTGCAGCGGGTCATACGATCAGCAGAGAGGGTGATTGACTGCCCTTTGCCCCCCTTGAGGCCCTGTTTAGGAGTAGAGCTTCGAGGAGGGCCAGGGAGATCATGGCTGACCCTGCACACCCAGGCCACAGTCTTTTTGCCCCGCTTCCCTCAGGCAGGAGGTTGCGGCCCCTAAAGACTATGAAGGCCCGACATTCAAACAGCTTTTTCCCCACGGCTATCCGGCTCCTCAACGCTGCTGGTGTCCCCCCCTGACCCCCCTTTATCCTCCCTCCACCCCCACTCAGAGTGGAATGGACTGACTTGTGCTCTGAACTGATCACTTGAACTCTCTGCACTTTATTTTATTCACTATTCTTTGCACTGTCTTGTCCTGTTTTGCACTTGTCCTAATGTTGTAACTGCACTCTGCTGTCCACCAAACCAAATTCCTAACATGTTTACATGTCATGGCAATAAAGTCTTCGGATTCTGATTCTGGTCATGCCTGGCTAATTCTCTCAGACCTCTTGTTCAAAAAGCTTTCTTCTTTCCTTCGTTGTTGCTGTTGATTGATTGACGTTGAGACCACAAGGGAATGACAATCTAATCCGCCCTTCACACCTCACACAAAGCTGATCGATGGCGTCACTGTATACGAGACCCCGGGTGCTTAAGAAACCTCAGCATTGCTCCACTGCTCTTCTGTGTATAGTGGGGACCACCACTTCCTCCTGGGGGATCATGTGGTGTTACAAGGCCATTGTGGATATGTAGTCCTCCCATTTGGCCCTTGATCTGCCATGGGTATACTCTTCCAAGTGGTTCTAACTATCAATAATTTAGCTGGAGACTCCCCGGAAACCACTTTGAGAATAACTTCCCCATTGCCCACACACTGGACAAAACTGCCGAGTGCTTGTATCTACAGGCTAGAGATTAGGAGTTCCCAAACTTCTCCATGCTGTCGATGGCCCCGATAGGCATGTAGCCTCTGGCTGACATCAAGGCAGAGAGAGAGAGAGAGAGAGAGAGAGAGAGAGAGAGATAGGTTGGTGTGTGTGTGTGTGTGTGTGTGTGGTCCAAAAGTTTCTTCAATTTTGCATGTGCATGCACACGCAGAGAGAAAAAGAGAGAGAAAAAGAGTCAGGGATGGAGAGAGACCGACAGAGAGAGAGAGAGAGAGCGTAGTAGAGTATATTCTACTGTTAGTCGGATGTTAGGTCCTTAGCTTAATTGCTTAGGATCCTTGATTACTATTTCTATGTATTTGATGTATTACCATGTGTTGTTCTTGCTTACTGTAAATCGCTCTGGATTAAGAGCGCCTGCTAAATGCCTAAGAGAGAGGCATAGCGCGTGTACGTATTGTCTTGGTGTTGTGTTGCGTGATATGTTGTATTGTGCTATATGATTATGTGTCCATGTCTCAGCGTTGCACATAGAGTGCATAATATCTGCTTCTATGCTATTTTCATATGCCTATGACCTGTTCTCGATATATTTGTGCACTTTGGGGGTACCATAAACCCAGAACATCAGTAGCCACCCTCAGCTGTTCCTAATAATGTAATTTAATCCAAAGAGCAAATCCAATCCAATGCCACAGCCAATCAAAGCAAGAACTTCTCAAATGCAAACGGACCACGTTATCCATTATCTTCTGCATGACCTTATGTGTAAAAACCTTAGCCTTTTGCCAACAGTCTGTCTTTTTGTTTTTGTTTGTTTGCTTTCCCTATTTTGTAAGATTATGCAGTGGACATTTGTTTTGTTTGTCTTTAAAATATATTTGTGACATTTTGGAATGAAAATCTCTCAAATGTCAGACACTTGAAAAGGAATTTGTGTGGTATAGTAGCAGTGGTGGAAAGTACACATACTGATTTCAGGTACTTTACTTGAGTATTTCCAATTTCCAATAGGCTACTTTTACTTCTACACCACTGCATTTTGAGAGCCAAACATTGTACTTTTACGTACTCCATTACATTTATTTGAAAACTTTAGTTTATTTTAGCTCTCTCACTTGAGAATTGCCATCACGTGGCGAAAACACGTGTGTGTGCAATTTCATGCACACACACGAGTCAATTCCATTGGGTCGTGCTTTTGTCCATCACGGTACGGCTGCAAGTCCCGCCCCGGGGTTTAAGAGCGTAATACACATTACTTCTCGTTAAGATTACCATACCGTTGATTTAGTATGGCCTTTTGGACGAGTGTTTTCTCTCTTATAGCCTGGAATTTGCGGTTCAAAGCTGGTAGCTTTTCATTCAAACGATTCAGCAGAACTCTATAAACAAGTAAATGGAAACTTACTCTGGGCTATTATAGTTGAGCCGGGAGGCCCTCTTGTTTACCTCTAGCCCTAGCTAGCCTCCTAACTTAGAGTCGACAGACCTCCGTTAGCTTCAGAAGCACGGCCCTTCCATCGCTCTCAAACGACGCGACCCCCTGCTTCTGCACCGCGTGGCCTGTGGGAGAGACCCTCGACCCGCGCTAACACCACAAGGCCTCCTCGCCGCTTCAACAACGAGACGCCATTGCTGCAGCACCGAAAAACATCTGTTAGCATTTTAGCATACTCTATCTCGCCGTTCAACGACTTCTTACTGCGCGGCCTGCGAGAAGTTTATCATTACAAAACATACATTAAACACCTCAGCCCTATATACATTTCGGGCATTTGAAAATAGCACATCTACGAGCTCCCAATTATTGTCTCATGGAGCCTCATTTACTGGCCATTTTGAAAATGAATGGACTGTCAATTTAAATGTCAATAAACGCTAATGGCACTCATTAGTTTTAATGGCTTCCCCCAGCCCTCACATTCATCATATCTGTCCATTTGTCTGTGATATAGAGGCTAATCAATCGATCTTTATAAAGTATGCCCTCAACTCATTGACTGCCATTGATGTATTTTGACATGTATTGGTGTTTTCAGTGTTTACAATAGAGGGCCTTTATATAAATGCACCATTAGGGCGCTCTCTTCCGCAACATGTGAACACAGAACCTCCGAAGAAGATTACACGCGGCAATAACGTCAAAACATTTCCAAGCTTGTTGAGTGTAATATTAAAGGATTTATGAAAATATTTTTGAGCCCCTCCTATGCCCAGCTTTGTGAACCCTGTAGCGATGATTTGATTGGCTGAGCACCCCATAGCGATGATTTGGTTGGCTGAGCAATGTACGTATTGAGGATAAAAAGTGAGTACAGAAAAGTGAGGACGCCAAGTGATTATCCTTGAGGATTAGCCTTGAGGACAAAATTACTTGAGCATAAAAAGTGAGGAGGCCAATTGCGATTGGCCAGATTGTGATGATGTATGATGATAAGAGCGGCTCTCACTTCACACGGGTGTGATTTCTTTCTTTTTTTTCTTCTGCTTTCTGTTGCTACTTGCTAGACAGCGTTTATGGCAGAAACAAGCTACATTCAACTGCCAATAACTAGAGAACGGAGCATCGCAGTAGTATGACTTTTATTCTCAGATCCTTCTTTTGAGACACTCGGTGTGTATTTCATTGCGGAGTGAAATATTGGTCCTTGGCAGAGAATGACCATCTTGACCATCTGGGGACGCCACTGGCATCGTTACCGACATGATGCAGTGTAACAGAGTCAACACAGTGCCATGCAGAGCCGACTGTACCCAGATCAAGGCCACACTTCAAGGCTGCTTTCACTTTCAGCCATCGAGGCAGGATGCTAATTTGGTTTAATTGGGTTTGGAACATGTGTTGTACCCTCGGTTTGTCATCATGACACATCAGCCAGATGCTGCTCAAATGGCAAGGTCAAATTAGGCAGAGTGATTATGCTTTAATCCTTTGCCGTTTCAGCCTCTGCACTACAGATGAGCGCCACCACACATAACACATCCATTAGCCCATTCTACAAGTGCCTTCTATCTGTAGTTCAAACTTTGTGCCAAGGACAACTGGTGTGCGGCCTTTGTGCATTTTTTTTTAATACTTAATTAAGGACAACTAAAATTATATGTATTTGTCTGCGGACCTTTACATCTGTGGTAGTAGGATATGGTGGAATGCATGATATGTCTTTAAGGTTAAAATGGATGTGACGTCAGTGCATGTTGACGCGGGGAGAGGATACTAAGGAAGTTTGTTTACACTGCTACCACTGTGTGTTACGTGAGATTATTGTGCGGTTGCAAATAAAATACTACAGAGCTTATAGCATTGTAAAGAGCCTTTATGGAATAACCCGACAACATCTGAAGATGTTTTATGACAGGGAGACCCCCAGAAGAGAAGATTTGTGTTTAAAAAAAAAACATTAGTCAAACCTTTTCAAACAAGATTTGTCAAGATTTGCCGTTTAAAAAAAAGCATGGCCCGGGCGGCTGGCGTAGCTGTATGGGCACCTTGGCTGGTAATCCAGTCTGGCAGTCTGCCATGTGTTCGACTCCCGATCCTGACGGTCTTTACTGCGTGTGGAATGGATTTCCACACACTGGTCATACCATTAAAGGAGCATTCAGTGATTTGGGTGATTTGGAAAACCACCCAGTCCGCCCCGGTAACAAAATGTGCACATGCACGCTCTACAGTGGGGGGAAGTGCAACAGGCCAACAGCATGTGCACCAAGGCCCACCCCACTCGATCATGATTGGAGGAAGGCCCCTCTCATCCTGATTGGTTGAAGGCTTTGCCACCCGCCACCAAAACTGAAACTAGGGTTTTTTGACCCCAGGGGCTCACTGGGGACAGGGAGGAACTCCTTATATGGTCAGCACACTCTATAGTAGGGAGGATTATCCAGAAAAAATAAGTGATATTTGAATTAAGTCAAATAACTGAATATACCTTGCTCTCCAGGCAAGTGCTTACCTCACTTTAAGGTCCTTTTCTGTGGAGCCGACCCATGCGCCCAGGTATTTAAAGTCGCTGACCTCCTTTAGCGCAGTACCCTCTATTGTTGTTAGGGGCAGATGTTCTTGGGGGATGTTATAGGTTATGACCTCTGTCTTCTTTGCATTTAGCCTGAGGCCAACATTAGCGCACTCCAACTCCACTCTGGTCAGGAGAGCCTGTGCCTGCCTTACGTGGTCAGATAGCAGGCAGATGTCATCAGTGTTGTCCAGGTCTGTGAGGGTTTCCGCTAGCCTGGCTAATAAGCCAGACCGAATCAGCCGTTGGCAAAAAAGAATTGCCTGCCGGCGGATTACGGTCTGGAGAGGCTCAATTGTACGCCCATTTCCTACACCAGAGAACTGGTGTGGCCAATCGGGACACGGCATGCAATATGGGCGGGCCGGGTGTCTCCCTGCAGCACTCTGGTTTCTATGTTGAATTCTTCGCTGTTACCATCCGGCGTTATCAGTTCAGTATCATGCGTGGTGCAGAAAAACGGGGCCGGCGCTGGGACGTGTTGTGAGCTTGTCGATCTGCTCTTTTCAACTAGCCTTCCCCACAATAACAGAAAATACACTAAGACCCCTTTCTTTTTTTGGTATTATTATTTTAGGTATTACTCTAAAGAGTAAACGTATTGTTAAAGATCTGGCATTTATTTATAAGATCGAGTCTACACAATTAGAGAATGCAGAAGAATTGTTATTTTTGATCGTTTGCCTGGAATTGTGTTATATAATGTTATGCAACAACATGGATTTCTCTGTATCCTCAATGGATGGAAAGGTGGAGCTGCAAGGGACCGATTTGTTTCAATTTGAGGCAGTCTTGGCATAGTTGCCTCCTCGTTCATCTTAGATGGCTGGTTGAGGACTTGCATTGAAGTTGTTGACCATACATAAACCTACTTGAGTGCATCATAAAAGCATTTGGTATTGTTATATTTAGTATTGTTGTCAGTGTTTCGCACAGGAAATGTGCACACCGCTCTTGTTTCACTTGGAGCTCAGAATGGATTGCAGAATGTACATTTGTCATGTCGATATCTCTCATCGTTAAATCTTTCTCCTTTATGTTGGAGATGTTTTATAGTGCTGTAATGGCCTTCCTCCCCTTTGGGGTACATAAAATGTATATGGTGTTTTCACGAAGCTGCTGTACTTTAGAATTGTGATTACTTTAATGAGGAACTGAAAACGAGATTAGGTTGATTAATGTGTGCGTGTGCGTGCGCATGCGTGCGTGATATGGATGAATGGGTGTATAGACTGTTGAATAGATAAAACTAGAGTTATGCATGTAACTGTAATTATGTGAATTCTTGCCATCCAGGCCCGCAGGGCCAGGGATTTTCAAAATCTTCCATTATTCATTTGTTGGGTAAAGTATTAACTACATCAATTCTAAGTATAACCTTTTTTTAAGGGCATATGGGAGAAGGTGCAGGGGTAAATTTGGTACCTCAACTGACTCAAAGCTTCTACATTTAGAAGCTTTAGAAAGGCTGCTGAACGAGTGATGAAACGCGCTGGTGAATCGACAAATTTCCGTGCTGCATCATTGAATAAAATGTATTTTTAGTCATATTTTAATCATTTGAACAGTTTTAGTTTGAGTCTAGTTTTAGTCGGCTAAATATCATACGATTTTAGACAACTAAATCTACAGTTGATTCAGTCGACTACAATGTATTTTGGCTGGCGTTGATGGCATCTTATAATGCTTGATTTTACACTTGGTTGCAAGCTGAAAATAGCCTACAGGCTGCCAGGCCCGCAACGGGATTTTCAGCTTGCAACCAAGCATAAAATGACTTGTCTTTCAGTTCTACTGGATCTCTTCACTAGTCCCCCCCCTATTTTATGACAATATTGTCAATATATTTCATCTTTAATAGTTTTAGTCATCATAGCTTAGTTTTTATTTAGTTTTACTCAGTGAAAAATCACGCCTGTGTGAACTGAGTGGTGCAACTATATTTGTATTGTGAGTTACTGTACTGTACTCTGTACTGTACCCAGTGCTCAACAGTGCCACTTTAGGTCACCAAGCGGTATTGCAACCGTTCATACCCCAAACGGACAGACATACGGACATAGGGACACACACAGCCAGTCATTGGAGCGGTGTGCACCACTCAAAAAGGCAGTCGATTTTTCGCCAGTTTTAAAGTTGACCAAAATCAACACTGCTCACCACAAGCCAGCAAACTGTTGCCCAGCCTGGGCACACCTGTGCACTCAGCTCCATCTCTCCTGGTCCTACTACTGGAAGCGAGAGAGTGTATATGCCAACATACCTCTGACAGAGTGGGCTGTGCCAGCCAGACCTGGCGGCACGCCAAAGTCACAGGGTTTTAGGACTCAATAAACATTACGTTAATCTATAGTTTACAGACTTTATTCGGATCATAACACCATAACACCCACACTAACTGCCAATTGTTACCTTGACAAAAGCACAACCACACACCTGCCTGCATTTATGATCATGGGGGGAAACCTATACCTTATTTTTCTTCCATATATAGAGAACAGAGCAGAGAGGAATTCAATGTGCATCTTAAACTCCAGTGTGAAACAGGTGATGCTGTATGGAGCTGAGACCTGGAGAACAAAAACCACCACACAGGCTGCAAACATTCACCAACACCTGCCTCAGGAGAACCCTCCACATCTCATGGAGAGACAAAGTACGCAATGTGGACCTGTGGAAAAGAACAAGCCAGGATACCATTGACCTACAGATCCGAAAGAGAAAGTGGAGTTGGACTGGACACACCCTCAAAAAAAGGGCGACAAACAGAGTGGCTGGTAGAGTGGCCGGATGAAAGACCTGAGGTTCCCAATTCGATCCCGGCTCCCCAGAGTTAGTGTAGAAGTGTCCTTGTAGAAAGACGATGGACCCCCAATTGCTCCACTGCCTCACCCAATCACAAGCCACGGGCACTCCTTCCAGCCACTCCCTTCGTGGGGCAGAAAACAGGGTGGCTTCACAAACGTCCTGTCATTTTATAGGTGCTGCCACACTATCTAAAGAGCCGCGCACATCTTAAGCTGTGTGCAGCTTATTTTCCGAGTTTTTAGACAGCTGGTGGATGGAAATTAAGCTCCACCTCCGCGGAAGACTTGCGCGACGGCCAGATTCCCGGAAACGCTCTCCTCCGCGCAAGTCTTCCGCGGAGGTGGAGCTTAATTTCCATCCACCAGCTGTCTAAAAACTCGGAAAATAAGCTGCGCACAGCTTAAGACGTGCGCGGCTGTCGACCGTTTTGCGCTTAGGTGTGGAAACGCTGATATATACTGTAGCTTGAAGTGTGAGCATTTCCTAGCAAGTCTGCAGTCAGCCAATCAGGCGATTGGACGCCTTTAAATATCACCGCCTCTGACGCTTGACGTTCTCTTTTCAGCATGCAACAAAGCAGCCCACCTCCATCCCCAAATGTACCTTGTCCAAATCGTCTACAGTCGAGAAGGAAGTAGGTTCACCTGCACTGCTGGATCAGTTCACTATAAAACATGCTTTCCCAGTGGGTTAGGTACTTGCCAGTTTGCACTGTCACAAACAGCCTAGAGCCTGTTCTTTCATGAATATATATGAATATATATATATATATATATATATATATATATATATATATATATATGCTCTCGCTGTGACTTTCTTCATCTTATTATTTCTTTGATCGTCGGCCTCTGAAAGGCATGAAAATGTAATCATAGCCTGCTTGTCAAAATCAATACTGAGCTTACTAGAGTGGTGTCACACATACGAATTAATGCACGTGTCGTGCACACACACACACACACACACACACACAGGTGTCTGGGAAAAATGCCAGGCCCTGTGCGAACATTAATTAATTAATCAATGAATTCTAATGAATTAATGTATGTTTATTTTGGTCTAAGTATTAACTAATTATCACCCCGACATGTAAGAGTAGGCTATATGAAAGCCTTTTATGTTTATACATTTCACACAGGTGCTGCTAAATAACTATCTTGCCAGTCAGTTGCGCATATGGGATATCTTCAGGGGCGGCCTTAAGGATCGGGAGGCCCCGTTCATGACGTCATCATTTTAATAATTAATAATTATTTAAAAAAAAAATACAATTGGACCTGCTCTCCTCATATGCAACATTGCAACTGTGACGGGATTCCCCAGATCCGAAAGGCAACTTCACAGGGAATATCCCGATAGTCCCGTTCCTCTTTTTTTGAGAAACCACTATATGCTAACCTGACTCCGCCAGATGGGGCAGCAGAGAGTACACTGGGTTCCCCCCTCCTGCTCCCATCTGGGAACTCTCAGGCAGACTTGATGCCCGGCCACAAAATGGCCTGGCCAATCAGCAGCAGCTTCTAGGAGCTTCTAGCAGCAGCTTCTAGCTTCTAGCTGCTGCTGATTGGCCAGGCCGTTTTGTGGCCGGGCATCAAGTCTGCCTGAGAGTTCCCAGATGGGAGCAGGAGGGGGGAACCCAGTGTACTCTCTGCTGCCCCATCTGGCAGAGTCAGGTTAACTATATGCCGCAGCTCAGCGGATACAATATAGCTGCTGCTAATATGAATATCACCTTTCTCCTGAATATGGGCCTCGCGGCTCACGCTGCAAATTCTTCATACTCTTCTTCACATGACTGTCAACTTGGGCATACTGCTGCAGCTGCTGCAGACATCATTTTCTTGATGCGGGGCCCCGCAGCTGATTGTGGCGCGGTTGGATCGATTCTTTTTGTAATGAATTTATCAAATGAAACTCTCAGCGAGGCTTAGAACTCTTCTTTTTTCTTTGCGACTCGTCTTTCAAGTTTCCCACCACCACGCTGTCACGCACAGTCGCACAACATCCACCATACACATGACCAGCACGTAATGCGCTTGATAGATGACGCAGAAACACAATGTCAGCGAGTACTAAATGTGAAATATATCATGTAAGCAAAACTACATTTTAGGATGCAGACACGCAACGTCAGCGAGTACTAAATGTGAAATATATCAACATGTAAGCAAAACTATAGATTTGAGGTCTGAGATGGAAAGTGATTGTTAACATTTAAAAGCCTATTAAAAAGGGAGGGAGGACCCTACCTAAAGTGAGGCCTCGCAGGTGCGAGGCCCTGTGCGACGGCACCGTCCGCACCACCCAAAAAGCGGGGTGCACACGCAGATCCGACACACCAAAGGTCCGAAGTGCGGGGACATGCGATGCGATGTGAAAATGCGATGGTCCGACATGCGCTGCTCCTGTGCTTGCGGTTATGGTTAGGTTAGGGATTGAAGTTTCGGATCAATAGTATGTCGGAACTAAAGCCTGTACCCCAAAAAGCGGTCCTGCACACGAGCACATGCACACACACGGACACAGTGACTGGTTATTTTATATTATTGTCATCCATTCTCTCTCCAGTAGTCTGGCCCACAGTATGTGTTGTTTCTCTATCTGTATCATCCATTATCTCTATTCCTCTCCCTCCCTACCCTAATTTGCCCTGTTGCAAGCGTGTCCGTATTTGGGCATAATCCACTCGAACAACACGGGCAGGCAGGCAGGCAGACAGACAGACAGACAGACAGACAGACAGACAGACAGACAGACAGACGAATTTGAATTCTGAAAACAGTTTCCACCCGACAGGAAGAGGAGAGGAGAGGAGAGGAGAGGAGAGGATAGGAGAGAATGCCGCAACAAGCTTTGTCTTCAACAAATCAAATTTCTCAATTTCTCATGTCTCCCCCTCCGCTCCCATTCTTGGTTTTACTGCTCGGCCAGAGTACAGAACACTGATGCTGGCCTATAAAAGCAACTAAACGTATGACACCCCCATATCTTCAAAGCCGCACCCAGCAGCCGGCGAAAACTAGAGTTCTCAACAGGCCCAAATATTAAGTCCCGGCCCTACCTGCATGGGCCCTCATCAAAGCCATACACTCAAGAGAATGTCGGCGCTACAACCAAGGGGCCAGTGAGGCGCTCCAACGTTGAAGCACTGGGCCCTAGTGGTAAGAGGAGGGACTACAAGCGGACCCGTGGATTCATGACTGGGAAACCCTGTGCAGCTGGGCTTTAACATGGAGCGCTCGGTTGCACTTCCGCATTTGACCACCAAAATTTGGTGGTCAAATGCGGAAGTAGACGTTTTGAGACGGTCCTTCCGGGTGCTTCAAAACGCCACTGAGCAACTTCCACTGACATGAATAGCTTCGCGCCAGATCAGTCTCTATCCTTTTATATACTCCATGGCTACAACCCTTAGATCTCCATATACTGGAGCTGACCTGTTCTGATCTGGCCTCATCAAGCCCTGTACACTCAAGACTCCTTATATGGAAAATACAGAATTCATTCCATGTTGATCTGACCCCCCATGCCCGTCCAGCAGTCAGCCGCCAACGAGGCGGATGCTTGCACGCCCTCGGCCCCTCGCCCTCAGGTGTCTTACTGGTTGAATAGCCATGTGTCCATGCGTGCGTGCGTGCGTGCGTGCAGAGTGAACATGTTTGTTTATATGCCACATGTTCAATTTTAATAATGCTACTGGGAATCAGTGCTCGCTAAAGGACATATGGTGTGTGCATGTCAGTCATGTGTACTGTACAGTACATGCATGTGCGTGTGTGGGTGCATATGTGTGCGTGTGTGTGTGCAGATGCTTGTGCATCTGTCTCTGAGGGTGGAAATGTTTGTGTTGTACTTATTTACATAATTCTCCCATAGGTTTTTAGACTTCAAATATAGACATGCACTGATAGAAAAACTACAGGAGTGGAACTTGGCATGTGTGTGTGTGTGTGTGTGTGTGTGTGTGTGTGTGTGTGTGTGTGTGTGTGTGTGTGTGTGTTCCTCATGGGAGAACCCTACGCTTCATCTGACTGAGAGCGAGTGGGTGGTAAGAGGAAGAGAAGAGGTGAGGGTGGAGAGGAGAGCAGAGAGGAGAGGAGAGGGTGATGTTGAAGAGGTACAGTACAGCAGCCATTTTGGAAAGAACTCAGGCGTCTTCCTACTTCCTTCACACGTGTTACCGATGATACTAATGCAGGTTGTTCCGTTCTGGTGGTATATCTAAATGGTAAATGGTAAATGGTGCATTTATATAGCGCCTTTATCCAAGGCGCTTTACATAGATTGTGCATTACATTCACCCATTCACACACACATTCATACACCGATTGTGGCGGAAGCCATGCAAGGTACCAACCAGCACATCGGGAGCAATTTGGGGTTCAGTGTCTTGCCCAAGGACACTTCGACATGTAGACAGGAGGAGCCGGGATTCGAACCGCCGACCCATGGATCATTGGACGACCTGCTCTACCTCTTGAGCCACAGAGCCACAGTTGCCCCAACTTCATATCTCAGATGAAGTTGCCGACGTTATAATTAAGAGTTGTATATTATTATTAAATAAGACTTATTTCTTACCTAAACGTAGTCCGCTGTTGGTGGTGCTGTAGCGCCGCTGCATTGCCATTAACGTGTGAATGTATAATCCCAGAGTAGTAGACCACTCCACCCATCACGGGGTGCGGACAGTTTGTAATTAAAACATAAATCCACATTTTCACATTTGTGTAGTGTGTGTAATCTTTCTTGCTAATTGCTAATCCACCGTTTTTATGTCGCAGCAGTTGTTTTTAATTATCTTCAGCTTGGAGTTTCAATTGTACTTCGACACAGTTCGACACACTATGACAACTCGATTGTTTTACCAGATTTGAACCATTAACCAACACGTTACGTTAACTTCAACCATTTATATGATATAACTTCCGACATCTTTTGTTTTTGTTTCTAAGACTTGTAAGCAGCACCACGGCCTACTTCCTCACTAAAGTCACGCGACGCATTCACGCAAGGCACGCACGCCATGCAGGCTCCCACTGGCCTGAGGAGGAAAAAAGAGGGGTGATTGACAGCTGGAACAGCCAATCCCCGGGTCCACTCGGGTTGTAGTCATTACCCGAGCACAGATACATATACGGGAGCCGCTCCGAAAATATCCGGGAGATTCTTCCTGTAAACGGAACCGCTCCAGTTCGGTTCAGACCCCGGGTATTTACGGGTCTCTGGCCTACCCGAAGACCTGTGCAGACATGGATGAAGACCTGTGCAGACATGGATGAAGACCTGTGCAGACATGGATGAAGACCTGAGCAGACATGGATGAAGACCTGTGCAGACATGGATGAAGACCAGTGCAGACATGGATGAAGACCTGTGCAGATATGGATGAAGACCTGTGCAGACATGGATGAAGACCTGTGCAGACATGGATGAAGACCTGTGCAGACATGGATGAAGACCTGTGTAGACATGGATGAAGACCTGTGCAGACATGGATGAAGACCTGTGCAGACATGTATGAAGACCTGTGCAGACATGGATGAAGACCTGTGTAGACATGGATGAAGACCTGTGCAGACATGGATGAAGACCTGAGCAGATATGGATGAAGACCTTCAGCTTGGAGTTTCAATTGTACTTCGACACAGTTCAACACACTATGACAACTCGATTGTTTTACCAGATTTGAATTTTGAACCATTAACCAACACGTTACATTAACTTCAACCATTTATATGATATAACTTCCGATATCTTTTGTTTTTGTTTCTAAGACTTGTAAGCAGCACCACGGCCTAGTTCCTCACTAAAGTCACGCGACGCATTCACGCAAGGCACGCACGCCATGCAGGCTCCCACTGGCCTGAGGAGGAAAAAAGAGGGGTGATTGACAGCTGGAACAGCCAATCCCCGGGTCCACTCGGGTTGTAGTCATTACCCGAGCACAGATACATATACGGGAGCCGCTCCGAAAATATCTGGGAGATTCTTCCTGTAAACGGAACCGCCCCGGTTCGGTTCAGACCCCGGGTATTTACGGGTCTCTGGCCTACCTGGAAGACCTGTGCAGACATGGATGAAGACCTGTGCAGACATGGATGAAGACCTGTGCAGACATGGATGAAGACCTGTGCAGACATGGATGAAGACCTGTGCAGACATGGATGAAGACCTGTGCAGACATGGATGAAGACCTGTGCAGACATGGATGAAGACCTGTGCAGACATGGATGAAGACCTGTGCAGATATGGATGAAGACCTGTGCAGACATGGATGAAGTGCAGTAATGAGACTGACTCATGAAGGCGTAATGATGAAACTACCTCATCCAAACTGTGACTGCACTCCGACCAAACACAATGCAGGGAAGAATGCACACACGTGCACGCACGCACGCACGCACGCACGCACGCACGCACGCACGCACGCACGCACGCACGCACGCACGCACACTTTATGATGCAATTTTATAATTGTCATTTTTACCATTTTCGTTTTACAGACAGACAGGCAGACAGACACCTAATTCACCATTGTCAGCCTTCTGATTGGTCCCTGGCTATTTCTGCCTTGTTTATGTTGAATTTGCTAAAACATACAAAGGGACACACACACATAGCTGTGTATTGGAGCGGAGGCACCGCTCAAACCAGATATATATATATGCCATGTTTAACCCCAGCGACTGTACTGAGATGATAAAGGTGTTGTAGTGTAATGTTGTCAGCAGGCTTTCCGCAGGCACTGTGTGGTGCTGCCAGTGAGTCAGCGGTATGCTCTGACAGCCAGGCAGGGAGGAGTACACACACAGACAACCCACCGTTTGTCTGTAAACAACCTATTCATCTTATAGACAATAAATAGGTCATGCACTTCGGTGGTTCTCAACCTGCGGGCCAGGACCCTCCAGGGGAGTCCCGAAATGATTTCTAAAGTGACAACCAAATGACTTTTATATTCCGCTAATACCTCTAAAATTAATATTCATAAATAATCTATACATTATCTATAAATGCACAACGTCTGTATGTACACGTACATACAGACCGGAAAATGGAGCTGGCCTGTTCTGACATCACACACACATATGTGGGCATGCCTGACACAGAACTTTATGTATAGGAAAAAAGGGACACAGAGAGACAGATACAGAAATCTTGATATATGGGCATAAAAGGATGGGTGGAACGGGCACTCTGACACGGGTACAACGGGTATTGCATAGCCAGGTGGGGCAAGGATCTCCTTCCATCGTTACCGACTCGGCGCTCTACAACCGGGCACCAGTCTAGTAATAATAATAATGCATATAAGGCCATTACTGCAGTAATCAACACACTATACTATAGCCAAATTGCTAATTATTAGTTAAATGTTGTGAAAATAGTCGATCTCCCAATGCCTCGCATTTTGTGAGCTTGTAGATCTAATTTTCACAACATTCATCTGTGACCCACGGCAAAAGATATACTAAAATACCACCGTTTTGACAGCTACAACTGCCTTATTGGTCTAGTGTGCAGCAACTTTGATGCCTCTTACAAGAGCGCGCGCGCGCACACACGCGCACACGCACACACAAACACACACACACACACACACAGTAAAGGAGATGTTTGGTGCATGGGGGTTGATG